>NW_005197198.1:74256-111523 GCF_000372725.1 Emiliania huxleyi CCMP1516
AAGTAAACTTAAATTAATGGTTCAGCACACACACACGCACACACGCACACACGCACACACACGCACACACACACACACGCACCCACCCACCCACACCCACACCCACACACACCGCACCTCCATGCAATTGCTGCTGGACACGAGCCCGCCTATTCACAACCCAGACGTGTGACGCGCGTCGCCGCCCGCGCCGCGCTCCGCCGAGAGCGCGACACGAGGCCGCCGAAGCGCATCGGCGTGCTAGAGAGGTCCCAGCGCAGCCCGCTGGTGCTGCAGACGCAAGGCCCACCCACGGGCAGCAAGCCGCAGGTCGGTCCCTCGAGGGCGGCGTCGGGCCGGATGACGGAGCGGCCTGCGGGCAGCACGCACGCCGACGCCGCCTCGGAGAGCAGCAGCACGCGCTTGAAGCGCGACGCGCTGTCGCCGTGCAGCACGTTGATGGCGGCAAACTCGTGGTCGAGCCGGTCGCCAAAGGCGCCGACCGCGCAGACGATGAGCTCCGCCGCGGGCACCGCGCCCACGGCGGCGTCACTGCACCACGCGTGCACCCTCCCCAGGCACTTTTCAAAGTCGGTCGAGTCTTGGTCCGACAGCTCTGAGATCTCGACGCCGTCGCGCGCATAGCTCTCGCGGACCGTCGGGTCGATCGAGTCGAAGTCGCCGACGATGGCATCCGGAGGCCGCAGCGAGAAGAGATCGTGCGATCCGGACGTGCGCGCGCTCGCAAAGCTGTGCAGTATGTTTGCGCCGCCATCGCCGCAGACGCAGAAGCGTGCACCGCTCCGCAGCCGGCCGAGCGCGGCGTCGCTGCTGTAGTGACCGTTGAGCACGACCAACGCATACGGCGCGGTCGTGGTCGCCGGACGCGGCAGCCACGACGAGTCGATCAGCATTCGCGCAGGCTTCCCGGCCCTGGGGCTCGCCGGCAACGTCGGCCCTGCACCCGATGGATTACCAAGCTGCCAACCCTATTCACCCACTCCGGGCCCTGGGTTGGTTGGGTGGTCCCCCATTCTGCGCACTCCAGGCCTCCAGATGTTGGTTGGTTGGTCCCGCACTTCGCGCACTCGCGTAACGGTCGGCCACGCCGTAACGGTCGTAACGGCTCCTTCCCCTGGCACCCCAGCGCGTCTAACAGGCCACTGTGACCCTCGTGACGCAATTTCAGGATGGACAGTGGTGAGAAGATGGATCTGGGAGCCTGAAGAGGCGTGAAATAGCCCATTTTGACCCATTTTGATGTCCTACGTGTTGAATACGCGGAGCGAAGAAATTTTTGACCCGTGGGCGACCCTGGCAGGATCCTGGCCGTACGAGCTTACCCGGTACTTGCTCTGTTTAAGGGGCAAAGTCGGCTTTCCCAAAAAGGCCTGTTTTCTCGTTTTTCATGCACACCCGGACACAGCCGAGCCTCGGGCGTCCAAATCGGGGGCTGTGGGGTAGACACGGCACCGGAGGCTTGGCCCGGGGGCGAAGTGAGGGGCGGCGAGGGCGATCGCGAGCACCAAGGCGACTTGCGGGAATCACTGCTGCACCGCCAGTGGCGCCAGTCCGACGGCCTGACGGCGACTCATGGACTTTTCACGGGGGGGGAGGCTGCCCACGTGTTGCGTATGACCTATGCACGTATAGCGGCTGCCGTATCGCCAGTGTTGAAGTGAATGTTGAAGTTATCTTTCGCTGGGGGCAGCCCGGCAAGGCTACTGCGAGGCCGCAGCAGCAACACACAAATACGGCCGCCGGGGACCGATCGGCCGAGACGGCTAGCGCATGACCAGGGGAGCTGGCAGACTGTCCTCACGGACCAAGACACATAGCTGAGAGGGCACCTCCGACGCTCAGCCACCAGTAGCAGTGTATCTCTCAGCTGAGCCTGGAGTTGAGGCTCGGGCCGTCACGGGAGGGTGGAGCACGGTTTCATCGGAACTGTCGCGCAGACACGAGCGGCAGCACGCGCCAGCGCGGTGGCAGGGGTCGAGTTGCGATCGCCTATGCGTTGAACAGAGGAGTACTGGCTCCTCTCTGCCTAGAGGCTGCAGTGGCAGTGTGGAGCCGCAGCATGCCGCGCCCGCTCGGACCAGCCACAGTGACTGCGCCGCGAGCGCCGTGAGCGTGTCCAGGCTGACAGACAGGCGCAGGCAGCGAGGGCCGAGCGCAGGCGCAGCGGCGCACGCAGCGAGGCACCTGTCAAGCAAGATCCGCACGCCGGGAGCGTCGCTCGGCGTGGGTTCGTTGAATTGAGGCGCGCCAGATCCTCGCGAGATTCTCTGACGCAAGCTTACCTTTATATCTATTTTTGGAGTTTGGTTTGGAGTTTGGCGCCGCGCCTTTAGAATACATAGAGAAACCAAACTCCAAACCAAACTCCAGAAAAAGGATATAGAGGCTATGAGACATGTAATAAAGAAAAACAGGGGGGCCTTTCCTTCCGCTTCCCCTCTTCACGCCTCCACAGGCCAAAGTTGGACCCGCGCGAGATCGCCCCCTCGCGCCGTCCGTCGGGCCCGAGCTGTATGTCCGTACCAGAGGCCTCTCCCGCCCATCGATCGCCTCTGGGCTGACTCGTGCGAGCGGTTCTCCGTGTGTCGATGGTGGCCAGTTGCCGGCACTGGTTTGCCGGAGGCTGCAGCACACGATGGCTGTGACGCGACAGATACCCCTCGGTGCTGCTGAGCGGGTGCCCGACGCGTGCGCGTGGACGGAATCCGACCCGCGAGGAACCATTCGAGCCGTTGGTAGCGCTCCACCTCCGACCGGACACGTCAACTGGCCCTGCGTTGAGCCTGCTGCGCACGCATACCGCCAGGGTGCTCACCACGCAGATGCCAGAGACGCGCCGACCGCGGCTGCCTCGACTGCACACGTGTCCACAGACCTCTCCGGCTGACCACTCGGAGATCGGCAGGGCGCGAATTCGCATTTCGGTTCTTCCTCAGAGACAGAAGGCCCACTCGGCATGCTGCGAGGCAACGCCAACATGTGGCATAAAAGTGCACTCCCTGCCACAGAGAGCCACTCGGTGCAGCCGCGCAGCGGGCTCGTGGCATCACCCGATCCGTGTGGAGTGCACGAGGTGCTCGGCGACGGGTGCAGCCCTGATGCGAGCCGTGCTGGCATGCTCACGCTGTGCGCCAAAGGCTCGCCACCGCCAGGGTCACACACCTGGTCCGCAACGCGATTGTGGCCCTGGTGTGGTGGCTTCCTCGATGGCTTGTGACCACGGCGAGCGAACATATGGCGACCGGCTGCGCAGCCCGACGCTGACTTGGCTCACGGGACCCACAAAGCAGCTATCGCGCAGCGCCCGTCGCTACACGTAGACAGTGAACACTGGATACGTCCAACGGCGACCAACTTGGTAAAATTCGGTCCAGCTGATTAACCCTGGTGGGTGGACAAAAGTCTGCGTTTTTCGGCCTCCCCTCCCTAACATTAGCCGGCCAAAATGTACTCTGGCCGGTTAATATTAGGGAGGGGGGGCGGTCGGGTGTCAGACCTAGCTCTAGGCGTGCGAGGCTGACGTATTTTGGACAATCCACCTACCAGGGTTAAGCACAGGATTTTGGTCACAATTTTCACATCATCGCAGAGCGCACCCGAGCTCAAAAAGTAGCAGGAAGGGCTTAGAAGGCTCTAAAATCGCAAACCCTGTCAGCAGTTCACCTACGGGTATGTTCGTAAGAGCTACATACACTGTAAAAGGGGCTCCCAGGCACTAAATTTGTCCGCCCGGCCGATGCAAATGTCGTTTTGGGTGTCCGTCCACTGACTGAAAACGGACTCCGGCAAGCACCTTTTTGGCGCCGTGGCCGTGCTCGGCGCGCGCAGCGCGCGGAAAATCGTAAATCGGTGCCATTCTAACCGTTTTCCACGGGGTTTTCTTGTGCATGTTCGGCTGCCCAGCATCACAAAGTCTAGCTTAGGTTACACAGGAGGACGGGACAGGTGAGCGGCCGCGCCGGCCGCGACGGTGTTGACGGCCGGCTCACCGGGACCAGGGGGACGGTGAGCCTACTGGTTGGAATGTCATGGAATCTTTGGGATGCGAGAAATAGTGGCCACGTAGAGTTATATCTGGAGTCTTTGCGACATATGAATGCAATACCAAGCTATCCTCTCCTCAAACAACGCACAGTCTCTCACGCAGACACCCCACGGCACGGACACGGCAGCCTGCCACGGACGGAGGCCGCGCCGACCGAGCGGACAAGGCACGCATCCGGGTACGGTTGCTCGCGTGCTGCGCAGTGGCTGCTATACCACCGGCTCCCTGACCCTCAGCTAAGCCCTGTGGCGATCACGCCGACAACAGGCTGGCGTATCCGAACTCTTTGCAGGAAGGCTCGGTGGCCGCCTCACAGCAACGAACGCGTCTCGTCCGTGTGATGAAGCATTTGCTGGAGGCGACTGGCTGAGCCCACCGGCGACCGATCCGTGTCTGTTACCAGTCACGAGCGCGTCGGAAACTCGCGCTCGGTGCCGCCAACGGGGTGTCTGCAGGGCGGCGCAGCCGCCCCGAAGAAAGGTTTGGCCGGAGGAAGTCTGGAGGCCGTCGTTTGTCACGCGGGGAGCCAAGCTGCGGGTATGGCGTCAGCGGCTTACCCCACTAACTCGACCACGGCGAAGCGATTGCGCTTGGTGGGGTAAGCACCCCGTTTTTGCCCATTTTCGGTCATCCGTCAAAATATCTGAAGATCTGACCGGGGGATTCTCCCCAAACCTTGCTCAGCTGATCCAGCACGGGCCGTAGGCCAGCCCTGGGCAAAGAAACCAGTACCTCATCGGGCTTCCCTGAGCGTCACAGCTCGGTGATCGCGCCGGCCGGAACACCACTGTAACGTCCGTTCCGGGCATTTGAACGCGACCTTCGGGGGCAAAGACATGGGCTCTATGGCTCAGACTGGACTCCTCTTGGTCCCTTCTGATGCCCTAGGCCACACCTGGGCCTTACCCGGGGTTCTAGGGGGCGGGCAGGGTTTGCCCCCCGAAAGTGGCCCGGAGAACCTTAAAAGAAAGAAGGCACACCGATGCGGAATTTCTTTTGTCTACCCGCAGGCGACGTCGCGGTGCTGTACGGTGCTGTACGGTGCGCAGTACCTTCCAGTTGCGCTCCAGTAGTGGGCTCCAGTGGGCTCCTGCCACTCCTAGAAGGCTCCATGCGCAAGAAGCCCAAGCTGCTCGCCACGAGAAGGGCCGAGCGTTTTTGATCTCTCGGTAAGTGGGGGGCCGAGCCGCCTCGGGGTGGCGGGCGGGCGGGCGTGTTGAAAAACAGAAAACAGAAAACAGCGGGGGGCCAGGGCCCCCACTACGATTAGACACACGCACCTGGCTCCTGGGACAAGGCGAGAACGCGCAGCATGTGCAGTACCGTTCAGCGGAGGGGGGGGGGGGGGGAGCCGAGGGGGCGACGTCCCGACACGGCAGCTTGGAGCTGACCCCGGGAGAGAGAGAGACGAGCGATGGCACGCCCCCAATGACCCTAGACAGACATGACGAGCCGACAGCGATGCAGCGGCAGCGAAGGCGGCGAGGAGAGTCCGCGCTGCAGAGCTCCGCCGGGCGGCAGCAGAGACATCGGCGGACGGGGGAGCACGGGACACGTCGGCATAGGAGCCAGGGTGGTGGGAGAGTTGAGTCAGGTGCAGCAGCACCGTCTCGGCAGCGAGGCCGACGATGGCGACGGCGGCGACGTAGGCGAGACGGTGGCGAGGGTGGCGACGGTCACGATGAAGGTGGCTTGACGAAATGCAAATGGATGACGCCATCGCGCAACATGACATCCTCGATGTCGTCGTCCTCTAGGCGGCGCGCAGCGCCGCTCTCGCAGGCTGTTTTTGACGGTTTCTACACTTTGTTTTTGTTTTCAGTCTAGGGGGCCCGACCCCCTCAGAGGCGGCGGGCGGGCGCCCACTTACCGAGAGATCAAAAACGCTCGGCCAAGGCAGCATGTGCGGCGCAACGGCGCACGCCCTGAGCGAGGCGTCGCGGTGCAGTGCTTCATCGATGGCGATCTGAGCGACACGTCGACAGCGATCTCTTTTTTGTGATCTCTGAAGGTGGCTTGCGAGCCTTCTCGCGGCACATCGACAGCGCACAATACGCTTTCGCTCCCCCTTTCCTTGTTGAGGTACTTCTTTACGTCACGACGACGCAGCTCCAAGTCACCGACCCACTGTTACTTTGTTGCAGGGGCCGTGTCTCACGCACTCACAAGAACACTCAGTGTCACTGTCCTACACTCGCGGGGCGGGGCCACCAAAGCCACCATCATAGAGCAAAGTCAGGCTGCAGCCGCTCCACCTTTCGCACCATCGAAGGCCAGATGCGCTCTCCGTCGTACCCCCCATAAAAGGGGTCGTCCACTGCGCGGGGAGGGGGGGGGGGGGGGGGAGGTCGGCTGTGCACCGAGTCCTCGAGCAGCCAGTGCTGCTCTCGGCTAATCTCGCTGAATCTCGGCTGCAATCTCACCGTAGGCGCGACTCCAGCGCGCCACCTCTTCCCCCGTCGGGGAGTGGTACGGCCTGCCGGTCTGCAGGAGGGCGCGCTGCGCGTGGCAGGCGCGGTCGATGGAGAGCGCGAGGTAGAAGCACTCGCCGAGGCTCTCGCCCGCCACAAACATGCCGTGCCACTTTTGAAGCATGATCTTTTTGCCGCCGAGCAGCCGGACGGTCTCCGGACCGCCCTGGCGGAAGCCGACGGAAGGGCGGGAAGGTGAAGGCTGGCCTCTCTCGTACGTACGCGCCGAGGATGGGGCAGGTGGGGGGAGGGGTGGGGTGGGGGGAGGGGTGGGGGAGGGGGGGGGAGGGTGCGCCTGGTAAAAGTCGAAGTGGGAGTGGGCCACCATGTTCGCCAGCATGATGCCCGCTTGCGAGACGGGCTGCAGCCCCTCCTAGTGAACCAACCAACCAACCAGTCCCTCCATAGGCTCGTTCATCACCGCGGCGGCGGGCTACAGCCCCCCCTCCTCGAGCGAAGCGACGGTCGCCTGACTCAAGACTCGAGACGGTGAGACCATAGGGGCATGCAGTCCAAACATCCCCTCCTCTGAGCTAGGAGGCGGTCGCCGTGTCGAGCGTGTGAGAGTGGAGGAAGCACGCCACGTCCGACCTGCGCCGCGAAGGAGCAAACGCAGCGTCTCACGTGGCGCCGGGAGAGACCAAGACGACAGAAGGCGCGTCCACGACAGGAGCAGACCACCGGGTCCGCGCTGGTGCGCACTACAGTTGTAGTCCGCGCCCCGCGCCCGTGCAGTGTGCCCCCTGGTGGGGTGTGTGCTTTCCCGTTCTTCCCACTCTCCCGGCGCCGGTTCTGGAAGACGGCCGTGGCGCCTTCGAGCGACGCCTCGTTGAGCCTAAAAAAGAAACGCGCCGCCCGCGTAAAGAAGAAAACGAACAGCTCGTTCGAGCGGCGCCTCGTCGAGCCTCGGGTTGCGGTGGCCGGGCTGCCCCTGCGCCGCGCCGGCCCGCTCGCCTCGCGCATCCACGAGGTGTGAATGTGAATTCTTGTCAACCTATCTGTGAACGGTGCGGCCTCCGAGTCGGCGTCTAGCGACGCGCGATACGGCTTTTCCTCGCCTTGCCAAGGGCCCCGTGTTTCGTGTCTGACTGTCACTGTGCGATTTCGGGGCCCTGGGTTGTGCGTTTACGTGAACGCGGCGAGGCTGGCAGTGGAGTACGTGTCCTCTCGAGCGCTAGTGGTCGCGGAGAGGCATGATTCCAGCTTCTAGTCATGATTCCAGCCTCTAGTCATGATTCCAGCCTCTAGTCATGATTCCAGCCATCTAGTCATGATTCCAGCCATCTAGTCTCTGCTCGCCCTCGAGGAGCGGGATGCGGAGGAGCGAGGAGGCGGTCACCTGTGGACAGCTTACTGCAGCCGTGTCCCCGTGTGTGCTAGTCGGTGGCTGCGACAATGGCCATGCGGTGAACGGGAGGTGGCAAAGGTGGTGATGCACCGTCGTCGTCGTGGCTTATCTTGGAGCGCGCTCCCAGGGTTGGTGCACAGCTGCTGCTACTACTGCGAGGCTGCAGCCGCCTCCTCCCACAGCAGCGTGTAGTCGTTGAGCAGAAAGCTGTCCGAGCCAGGCACGCGGGCCTGCGTCGTGAACGCGCCGTCGTGAGTGCGTGACTGCGGCGTCGTGCCGCGTGCGTAGAGGAGTGCCTGAGTACGAGGGCTACGAACACGGCCGAGCACTTTCCCTCTCGAGTGCTAGTCGGAATACACGGATCTGTATCTTTAGATCTGGGCACGGCGGGCCGCGATGAAGTTGATGCTCTCGCCGTCAAAGGGCGCGAGTCCATACATGTGGAAGAGCCGGTACGCTGCGGCGAGCTCTCTCCGCGCCGCCGCCTCTGCGTGCGACGCCTCGAGGGCGCGCAGGGTGGTGTCGTTGGCCAGCGCAGCGAGCGAGGTGACGGTCGTGCCGCTCTCGGTGGCAAGCGAGCTGAGTGAGACTTGCAGGCGAGCAGAGGCGAGCCGGAGAGCCCCGTCGACGCCGGCCGACGGAGCGATGTCGAGGAGAGTCGAGCAGGGCCCGTTTGGGTTGTCGAGCTTTGGCTCCTCACGGTGGACGTAGAGGCGGAGTGTCTCGGCGGACGAGGCGAGGAGTGACAGGAAGATGAGCGACATGGGTGATGTCGGCTCGACTCAGCGTCTGTAGCCGTCCAGCAGCGCGTTTTTCTCTTTGTGGTAATCGCCCGTCTCGTCCACCCAACGCGTTGGTGTCCCAGTCGTTGGTCGGACTGTGTTTCGCCTTCCCATCAATCAATCAATCGTGGGTTCCTTTTGTTCGGCGCCTGCTCGCGCTTCCTTTTTGTTTTTTCTGAGAGGTGCAGAGCACCGAATAGAGGCAAACCCCGGAAAGTGCCGTGAGGATAAGGGTCTGCACGTGTAGGCGCGCATCTTAACCCTTTCGCGCCATCACGCTCATGGTGAGCAAATCTCGATATATCTCCAGTCGTAGCGGTGGAACTTTAAAACGGCTCGGTAAATATTTTTTGGCTTAAATATTTAGTTAGCCCTGTATGAGAGGATCACGGCACAGTGTCGTTTGGGTCGACAGTAAATCTCCCACAGCCCACGTAAATCCGTCTTTTTCAGGCACCCGGAGCCCTCCGCGGCCGGACCTATCAACAGGCGCCTGCGGCGCCGTGCTCAGGAGTTGGTTTTCACTCACTCGAAATGTGGACGTAACAGGGTTAACCAAGGCTCGCGCCTACACGTGTAGCAAGGTGCTCGTGTCAGATTCACGTGGCGCCTCGCTTCACGATGCTTATTTTTGCCGCACTGACTTTCCCGGGGGCTTGACGGTCGGCCGTCAGAAGACACGCCTGCGAGGATCGCGTTACACCAATCCTCGCTAACCCAACGCGGCCAAAGGATACCCACCTCGAGAACCTCGACGGGTCTGTCACCTAGGTGTTTCCAATAAATAAATAGAGCAGTCACCCCAGTAGAGATGGGCGACGCACGAACACAGTGCGCAGCCACCGCGCCCCGCTCGCAGGGCGTGCATCACACAGGAGGACTGTGTGACTCCTCGGGTTTCTGGGGACTCTTGACAGAGGTGTGCTAGTCGCTATTCTCCGACAAGTCCGACATGTCTGACGGGCAGTTCGGGCTCGAGCGAGAGCCGCGGTCGCGGTCGCGGCCCGCGCGCGGGGCCTAGGGCTGCCGGGGGCGATCTCAACCCACGCGCCGGAGCGCGCATGGTGCTTTAGGTTTCTTATCTTCACACGATTTTCCTGTGAAGAGAAGCGGTGGAGAAACGGACGTTTCAAAGTCGAACCACCAGCCCGACCGACTTGGAGCACTTGGGCAGTTTTACTAAAGTGATCACTTGTAGCGTCGAGCTGGTGGTTCATTTTTCTCAGCTCGCGGCGCCTCTCCTGGGTTGCTGCTCGTCAAAAGAGGGCAAATGGCCGCTCTCCGGCCCAACGAGTTGCACATGGCGACCGCCGGCAACGCCACCTGCCCCACCGGCCGCTGGCTCGCCGACACCGCGGGCAACTCTGCGGCGCGGCGCGTCGTGCTCGTGGACGGCTGGCGCCGCACCGGCGTCGGCCATTCCATCGTCGGCGTGGCGGGCGCGATGCAGCTGCTCCTGCTCCACCACAACGAGTCGCGGCGCTCTGTCCGCACCGCGTTCTGCATCCCGCGGAAGCTCACGCGCCACTACGTTTTCCGCGCGCCCATGCCGCTCTGCCGGGGCAGCCACTTTGACCTCTCGCATTACATCGCGCTCGACGGCGTGTCCAACTTTGTCGCGAGCGGCGAGGACCTCGCCCCCGGGCCGGGCGTGCTCCTTCTCCGCAGCCCGCGCAGCTGCGACGAGATTGCGCGCGCGCTGAGTGGCCCTAGATGCTCTCAATGTATATGTTCGGCCCCGCGCGTGCCTTGCCGACCACAGCACTCGGTCGAGACGACATACACCCACGTACGCACTCGTTTCAGCTGTGTTCAGCTGTCCTCAGCGGTCCTCAGCGGTACTCAGCTGCAGCCCCCCTGCACTCGTCTCCCGTGTACTCTCCCGCGATGCGCCGAGTACTTCTAGGTACTCTCCGCCGTGCTCCCGCCACTACCTACTATTTGCACCACCGCAATACCTGTCGTTCTAGCGCGACAATACCTGCTCTTAGCGCACTGTCCTCCTCCCCCGGACTCTGACGTCTTCCGCCCCCTCCCCTCACCACACCTGACTCTGGCGTCTGCATCCCGCAGGCTGAGGGGCGAGGCGACGCGTGTCATCTTCCACTACCTTGAGAAGCGGGTGGTCACTATCAAACTATTAGCTTGTTATTAGCTTGCTATTAGCTGACTCGCGTGTCATCTTCCACTACCTTGAGAAGCGGGTGGTCGACACTCTACAGCTCTACACAGCTCGCACACTCAAACTGTTTACTAGTAATGTGCATTTGAGAGCGTCCACAGCTCTACATCGCTCTACACACTCTACATCCGCTACACCCTCTACACCCTCTCCCAGGTGATCGACCGCTGCCTCGCCGACGCCGGCCACCTGCAGGCGTGTAGTGTGCAGCCTTATAGTCTCCAACATCTGGCCCCCAACCCACGCCCGAGCATCCTGCAGGCGTGTAGTGCGCAGCCTTAATATGGTCTCCAAGACCTGGCCCCCAACTCACGCCCGAGCGTCCTTATCGCTGCCTCGCCCTGCAGGTCGAGGATGGATTGAGTGTAGTCCGCTGCAGAGTGTCCCAGAGACCTTTCTGTCCCCCCCCCCCCCCTCCCTCCCAGAGCGTCCTTACCTCCCCCGCAGGCGATGCTCAGCGGGGGCTACGCGCGCTTCTACCCCCCGTGCGTGCGCCGCATGAGGCTGGTCCGTCCGCGCGCGCTCCCGCCCTGCGACGTCGGCGCGCACTCGAGACGCGCACACTCGAGAGAGGACACTCGAGAGGACGCGTCTTCTCCGTGCAGTGTAGAGTCGGCTGTGTACTCGCTCTCTAGTAGTAGACGTGGCCCTCGGCTCGCATTTTCTCACGAGGTAGCTCCGAGCACACGGCGCACGAGAGGGCGCACTCACTCCCCCACACCCCCCCTCTAAGGCGCGCACCTTCGCACTGGCCACGTCGACGACCGGGTGGGCTGCAGACACTCCCTCCTCCGCCCCGGCGACAAGGCGTGCCCCCTGAGCGACCGCCCTCCTCTCGCCTGGCCGCACGCCTGCGAGGGGAGGGAGGCGTTCCCTGCCCAGCTGCGCGGCTGCCCGGCCGGCCTCCGCCTCTACGCGACGTCCGACGACCCAGCGATGTGCTCCGCTCCCTTAGAGGCGGAGCAGCGTGGTCCTCGTTGCATTCCGGCACGTTGCACTCGAGGGGGCACACGGGCTCGGCCGCGTGTTGTAGAGGAGACGGTATTCACAGCGGGGTTCGCTGTGTGTGCTCGCAGCGGTGCTCCGAGCACACTCGGCACGATGCCCATATCGCCACCCTGAGGCCCTGTGTGCGGTACGATTCCCACACCGCAGGTACCCCTTCTCGCGCCCGCTCGGGTGGCGCGACGCCAACGAGACTGCCACCATCTCCTGGACGCCGCGGGCGAGGTCGGAGGTGGCCACAGTCCTTGCGGGCGGTCCGGTCCTCGACACGATCCTCGCGTGGGCTAGCCTCGCCCGCTGCACCAAGGCGCGGCCGGGCGTCCCCCCGTCTCCCCGCCCCCCCCTCCCTGTCTGGATGTGGGCCACGCGTCGCTAATCGCTCGGGCGTGAATGGAGACCCGACCGCCGGAACTCAGGGCGCTCTGCCTGCCTGCCGCGGCCATCCTGCCCCCCCCCCCCCCCCTCCCCCCGGGCGCCCCCCTCCCCCCCTTCCCCCACCACGTTGTGTGTGGAGGTGATTACCTCACCCCACCTTCCCTAGGCCATCCTCTCGCCGGTGCCGTCGGCCTTCTCTCAGTCCGCCTCGCTCGCCGCCGGAGTTCCGCTCGTGGGCTGCTGCGCGGGGCTCGACGCCAGCGGGCGCGTGGTCTCGACGAAGGAAGCGCCCCCGGCGGCGGAGGTTGTCGCCGCGAGGGGCGAGGTTTCGGCGGTGTCCGCCACCAGACTCCCTAGCTCAACCGACGGCCCTCGTGGCTTGGGATCTGCGGCCCCCGGTCATTTGGCCGCTCGTCATGCGGCGGCGTCAGCGCAGCGGCGGCGGCGGCAGTGCGAGGGTGTGGGCGCGTTGCGGAACGGCGAGCGGTGTGCGAAGAGGAAGCCAGCGGCGGGCGGGAGCCCCCTCGGCGGCGTCAGCCCGCAGGCCGGCGGCTCTCGGGGGCCTAGAAACAATGCAAATCTAGGAGATCTCTGTATTCCGACTAGGACACGAGTCGCTCGCTTGGTTCCGACTTAGCACTCGAGAGGACACGTACTCGCCGCACAGTGTAGGCTCTACTCGCTGTAGACGTAGCCCTCTCGCACTCACGAGGTTGCTTCGAATACACGGCGCACGATAGTCGATACCACACTCACACACCCCCTAAGGCGCGCACCTTCGCACGTCGACTCCATATTTCACCACGCTCCACGGCACGATACCCCGCACTCACACCCCCATAGGCGCGGGACTTGGCTCGAGCGCCGGTTCGCCGTCGCCTCGCCTCGTTGCTCACCACCAGGCCCAAACGGCTGCACACACCTTCTTTCCTCACACTGGTGGGGTGGGCCCAAGCCGTCGCCCCGCGCACACACACCACAACACGATTGGTAGAAGGAGCCGCTGTAGCTTTTCAACACCCTCTACCCTGCTCACCCCCCCAGGCAAGCCGGTTCGGCGGCGGACCCCGGGCACACGCGGCCCGCCACACTGGCCGGCGGCGGGCCGGAGGCGGTCGCTGGGCCGGTCACTCCCGTCGGCCCGAACGCGAGCTACTCGCCGGAGGGGCAGCACATCCTGAACGACATGACCTGGCTCGACGAGGCACGCGCGCACACGCACACACGCACACACGCACACACGCACACGCACACGCACACGCACACGCACGCACACACACACACACGCACACACGCACACACGCACACGCACACACACACACACACACACACACACGCACACACACGCGCGCACACCGCTCGCCCACGCGCGCGCACTGGGCCTTGCACTTTTAATGCCGTGGGGGGCTCCTATCGTCTAGGCGTGGAGTCCCCCCCCCCCCCCTTTCCCCCCCCCTTTGTGGAAGTAGGAGCACCTTACCTTTAGGCGGGCGCGCCCATCGAGGCGCACGGCGCGGGCATGCTGCAGCATAACGGGCGGTACTACTGGTTCGGGGAGGAGAAGAAGCGCACCTTTGTGCGGCGGTTCGTCGAGACGGTGGCTTGCTACTCGGCGAGCTCGCCGTGTGGCCGCAGGCGTCTCACGGCTGCGACAACGAACGGCTGACGCGTGACGCATCCTAGGCGAGCTCGCTGGCCGGTCCGTGGCGGAACCACGGCCGCGTGCTGGCGCAGGAGGAGATCCGGCACCCGAAGCCTCGCCCGCAGCCAAACAGGCCGACCAAACAGCCACGCTTTGGCGGCTGGGTGCGCGAAGTCCTCCGAGCATACCCCTCCTACGTTCGCCGGCCCGCCTTCGCACCACCGTTTCCACCGCGCCGCATCCGCACGCCCAACCGAGATCCAGCCGAGATCCACGTCCACGTAGCTTGCACTGCTCCCCGCCCGTGACCAGCCCCGAGATCCAGCCGAGGTGCACGTCTCCACTGCTCTCGCACGCGCCGTCCTCGCCACCGACGCCCACGAGCGGACGGCTGACAGACAGAGTGACAGACACGACGAGGCGGCCGGACGCCCTCCCGGCAGGTGGTGCAGCGTCCAAAGGTGCTGTATAACCGGCAGACGCGCAAGTTCGTCATGTGGTTCCACCTCGACCTGCCCCGCGGGACCGTGGAGCGGCACGACGGCACGTACTACCAGAACGCGCAGTCGCTCTGCGACAAGGCGGGCGCGCCGTGCGCCAAGCTGATGGGCTACCAGCTCCGTAGCGTGGGCGTCGCGACGGCGGACCGGCCAGAGGGGCCGTACGTCTGGGAGCGCGGCACGCGGCTCCCCCCTTCCCAGCCCCCCCCCCCCCCCCTCCGGGCGTCCTTCTCCGAAACTCGCTCTCGCGTCGCACAGGCTTCCGCCCGGACGGCCAGGGCTCCTTGGACCTGAACCTGTTCCAAGACCCGACCGACGGGCAGGCGTACCTCATCCGCGACTGCAGCCACAAGCTCCTCGCCATCTCTCGGCTGACGCCGGACTACCTCGGCACCGCGGGCATCATCGCCACTCTCCCGCAGTGCCTCGAGAGGACCGTCAAACATGGCCGGCCCGCGCTGAAGAACCGCTGCGAAGGGATGGCCATGTTTCGGCACAGCGGCTACTTTTACCTCTTCACGTCGCTGGCGACCGGCTGGTGCGCTGTCCCGCGCGGGCATGACACGCCATGCCCCGTCAACACGCCCATGCCGTCCGTATTGACCCCTCGACACGGCTGATGACACGTCGGATCATTCCCCGACTCGTGACCTCTGCCGGCTCCTGCCCTGTCCGGGCGTGGAGATGCGAGGGTCGCCCCCCCTTGCCCCACCACTTTGTGTGTGTGGAGACGCTTACCTTACCTTACCTTACCTCTGCCGCACGAAGGTGGCCGAACGCCGTCACCCTGTGGAGGACCGTGGGCAAGTCACTTGACAACGCCACCTGGCTCAACCTCGGCAACCCCACCGGGTCACGGACCTCGTTCAACTCGCAGCCAACCTACGTGGTCCAAGCGACGACGGCGCGCGGAGAGCCGTACTTCGTGTACCTCGGCGACAACTGGATGCTTTGCCCCTCGAGGGACAGCGCCGGCCCGGCCCTGGAGGGCGCGTGCTACATCTGGCTCCCCTTCCGAATGAGAGCAGGCGAGTCGGAGCTCGAGGTGGACTACCGCTGGAGATGGCGGCCGAGCGATCCCTTTGCGCCGGTGCCGCGGGACCCGAACCCGATCTGCCGGGGTCAAGGGAACGGCGAAGCCTGCGGGGCGGAGCAGAAGAAGCGCAAGCGCCGCCCAAAGCGCAAAGAGCACACGCGCTGGGTGTCGAGCCGACGAGCCGCCTCACAGCAAACTATTAGGACCTTGAATGCTACGCCCGGAGGTTCTTGGAAAGGCGCGACGGTGGGTTGAAAGCGCTCCGGAAACACTGGACCAACTTCGGCTTGCGGGAGTCTAGGAAGATGAGCTGTGAGGTGTGAGGGGGTAACTTCTAGGGTACGATACTTGACCCCCCCCCCCCCCCCCCCCCTTGGGCGCCTCGTCTTTTCGTGCCAAACGAGCGCATCTCGGGACTCGGCCCGCCGTTCTCCGCTCGCGCCGGCCGCCCATGCGCTCGCGGGGCTGCCCGACGGGGCAGGCCTCGTGCTGATGGACCCAGCCGAGGAGCACACACACACACACACACACACTCGGCCTTGCGCTTTGAACGCCGTGGGGCTCCTGTCGTCTAGACGTGGAGTCGCGAGGGCTGCCTCGCCCTAGCCCCACACCACCCTCCGTATGTGTGGTGTGTGGAGAAGCTTGCCTCACTGCAAGGCGGGGGTTAGCTCGGCCGCCGCCTTAATTACCAGCCGATCAACAGCAATGAACTATTCATCAGGCGGGGGTTCGCTCGGCCGCCGCGTGCGAGTCGCTCGTCGAGCTCGGCCTCGAGCCGGCGCGCTTGTACTCGCTCGAAGGCGGCGTCGTCCGCTGGGCGAAAGACGTCGACCCCTCGCTGCCCCTGTATTGAGAGAGTTTCGGAGGGACACGGGGGATGGCGCCGTAAAGGGACGCGCCGGGAGGGGCTAAGCAGAAAGGTTTCTCCACCGGGTCGCGACTCCCAGCACAGTCACCCGGACAGGCAGACGCAGAGCCCCACGCGCCCCGCGCACGCGGCACGGCATCGTCAAAGACAAAGTTCCAAAGTGCGTCAGGCCTCAGGGCTCAGGGCACAGGGGCGGCGGCCCCCCCATCTACAGATGATATGCGCATCTTGAGTCTTGAGATAATATGCATCGAAGATGCGCTACTTGGACTGCACACTGTCCTCTTTACGGGGGAAGGACCGTGAGTTGAGGAAATCGGGGGACGCGCGACCCACCTCGCCACAGACGGTCCCGCGCCTCGCCGCTAAGTTTGTGGCACGCCCCGCACCGTCCGCTGTGCCGCGTTTTTTGTCCAGTGAAAAGTTCAACGCGCTCATCGGTGGCGGTGTCCCCCAACCTGCGCCGCGCTCGGCGACCCCTGTGCATCTCGCACCCCCCCCCGCTCCCCATCGGTGACTCGCGAAGGACACGGACACTCGGGGTGGGGGGGGGTCCCCCCGGAGGGGGCTCTGGGGCATTGTTGGGTTGATCGCTCGTGCCGATCTCGGGCCGATCTCGGGCCGATCTCGGGTCGATCTCGGGTCGATCTCGGGTCGATCTCGGGTCGATCTCGGGTCGATTTCGGGTCGATCTCGGGTCGGTCTCGGGTCTCGGGTCGGTCTTGGGTCGGTCTCGGAGTGGTCTAGAAAAGAAAAAACGCGGCGAGATGAGGGGCGAGATGAGGCGAGGTGAGGCGAGGTGAGGGGGGCGAGATGAGGCGAGATGAGGCGAGATGAGGCGAGATGAGGCGAGGTGAGACGAGATGAGGCGAGGTGAGGCGAGATGAGGCGAGGTGAGGCGAGATGAGGCGAGGTGTGAGGCGAGATGAGGGTTGAGGCGAGGTGAGGCGAGATGAGGCGAGGTGAGGCGAGATGAGGCGAGGTGAGGCGAGATGAGGCGAGGTGAGGCGAGATGAAGCGAGGTGAGGCGAGATGAGGCGAGATGAGGCGAAACTAGGAGGCGAGATGAAGCGGGATGTTGTGTGGCTGCTTGTGCTGCCAAGCAGGCAGCACAAGCAGCCATACAAGTGAGCTTTGGGTTGTGTGGCTGCTTGTGCTGCCTGCTTGGCAGACCAGACTTAGATTCCTGAATCCTCGGACAACCGCTGGTGTCGAGGCGACGCCCAATGCGTGCGCCGGTAGGGGGGAGTGTGTGCGCGCGTGTGTGAGCTGTGGATTGTGGCAGGCTGCTGCTGCTGATGGGAAGTGTGCTCTGTGTGTGGCGCTGCGCTGGCGTGTGACGCGCGCGTGCTGTGCGCGTGTGCGTGTTGAATGCGCGTGCGCGTCTGTGTGTGCTGCGCGCGCGCCGCCGGTGTGTGCTGTCTGCTGTGTTCTGTTGTGCGCCCTGTTTGTGCAGCTGGGAGGCGCAGGCTTGGCTGGCAGGGCTGCGCGGTGGGCTGCGGCGTGCTGTGGGTGGTCGCGCGCCTGCCTGATGGTGTGCGGCGGCCGCTCAGCCCGCCCGACCGGGTCGTCGGCGGCCCAGGGCGCGGGCATGCGGTCTGCGCTGCATGTGAGGCTGTGTGCGCGGTGGCGCGCAAGTTTCCGTGCGGCGAGGGACGCGCGTATGTGTTCACGCTACGGGCGCGGGCGGGCGCGGAGGGCGGCGCGGTCTCACCGCGGTCCGGCGCCCGTTGGTCTTCTGCGTGACGAGGGTGGGCGCGCAGAGAGGCCTTGCCGCCATCGCGTTGCCGCCAAGGAAAAAAAAAACTATCGCTGCCCGGCTCCAGTCCTAGCGCCGAGGACACGAGAGAGTGTGCCGTTGGTCGCGATGCTAACGCCGAGGCGTGCTGCCCGTAGGTGTGGCAGTGACCTGGCTCGACCCTCTCTCTCTCTCTCTCTCTCTCTCTCTCTCTCTTTGAGCATGGCCTCTGCCTTCATAGCATACCACCACGCGCGCGGTCGATTTCTTTTTGTCTGTGTAGGCGAGGCTCGAAGGGGAGGGGAGGGCGTGTGTGTGTGTGGGGGGGGGGGGGTTGGGGGGGGGGGCGGCCGGGGGGAAATTGCCACCATTGATCCAATTCTCGGGGATTATTCCTCGAGATATTCTCCTTCCTAGGGGGGGGCACAACTTCAACCTCCCATAGGTGTTTGTTCCGCTCCTTTCCTGGGGTTTTTCCATTTTCCCATCTCCTTCCAACTTAGTCAAGGGGGGGGGGGGGGGGGCGGAGTGCGGTGCGGTGTGGGTGTGTGCGTATCGTGTGGCAACAGCACGTGACCATCCGTCTGTATTACTATTAACAAGGAAGGCGCTCTCAAAAATAAAAAGCGGGCGGAAAAATAAAAAAAATCGGGGCGGTTACCAACTGCACTCCAAGTGCTCCAGGTGCTCCCGTCCCTTGGCGTGCACTTGCTAACTGCACTCCAAGTGCTCCAAGTTATGGTCTATAGAACTATCCCAATCGTCCGGCCTCTGGGTGCGCTTCTTAGCTCCCCGACCCCGTCTGAAAAAAATTCTTCGCCTCCCCATCTATCTTCTCCGTGTGTGTGGCGAGGAGCCCCCCCGCTGGTCTCCTTTGCCGTTTTTCTTTTTTTGGAGGGCAGAATGCCGTACCCGGTCTAACGGTGCCGGTAGACGGTTGACGGGCCATCCTCTCAGGCTGGCTGGAGAGAGATAAATAAATAAGGATCCGGGGTGAGCGCCGACCAACGCAGGCGTCTTCCTGCGCCCGCTCGCCGATTGCACCGACGAGCTTCAGTATGCGAGGGGCTTGATTATAGAATTCTTCGGGGGTCTCTGCGAATGTTTTCCACACCGAAGCTCGACGATTGCCACGGCGCCTGGTTGCAGGCCCTTTTTGTTGCACGTTAGCACGGAGCTCAGGTTGCGCTCCCTCGCCTAAGCCCCCGCCCCGCGCGTTGCGGCGCGTGTTGGCCTTTGTGCGAGCGTGCCCGGCCGCTTCACCCCCCAGCCCAAGCGCTGCAGCGCGCTCGTGCCTGTGCCCCCCTTGCTGCGAATGCCCCGCGCGCGGCGCGCTCCGAGGCTCGAGCGACACGAATCTGGCGCGCACCCGGATCGCGGCAGAGCGACGGCCCAGCGCGCAGCCGCGCATCGCCGCCATGCCTACTGCGCTCCCGCGCCGCCCGAAGCAAGCCCGCACCATGCGCATCTCATTTTACGAATCTGACGCACGCTCGCCCGCCGTCGCGCCCGCGCGCTCGCAGATCCAAAACAAGGTGGGGCGAGGGATCCGCCGCGGCTACTTGCGTGTTGGGCCTCAAGCTGCGTATACGCTGCGAGTAGGTGCGGCAGCCCCCTTCCTCTCCATGCGCCCTCAAAGACGCTCTCAGAGCAGAGGACTGCCCGAACACGACGTGCTGTGCAGTCAGCCGAGGGAGATTGTCCGAGATGACGCGAGATCACTTCCGAGATCAGTATGACACTTCCGTACCTCTTCGTGGAGGCGCTCTAGTGCTCGTCCCCATTTACCAGACACTCGCTATCCACCCCTCGTATTAGGTACGTACGAGTCAACTCGACCAACATCATGTCAGAGAACGGGACGATAGTGGTCGGCAGCGTGCCAGCCAGAGACGGCCGCATTAAGGTAGTTTTGTCCGAGTCGAAGTCGTCTTCGCTCCTCGGAGAAAAGACGGTGCGTGTGCGCTTGTCGCAGATCTCCACTCTCCTCCCAACACGATCCCCATTCTCCCTCGCCCACAGGGGTGCGACAAGAACAGCGTCGTGACCAAGGACAACCCCGAGGAAGACGTCATCCCGTCCGTCATCCCGTCGGGCGAGCCCGCTTCGCTCGAGGACGTCATCCCGTCCGAGGGCAAGCCCGTTTCGCTCGAGTACGTCGGCGTCGTGTTTGCGGCGTCGGTAGGCGCATCGTTCGCCGGCGCCGAGACCTCGCGGCGCCTCACGTTCACCGTCGACAAAACCTCGTGCCCGCCACTTCCGTCGCCGCCCTTGTCCGTCATCGACTCTGCCGGAGGCAAGCACGACGGCATCTCGTCCAAGAGCGAGCCCGCGTCGCTCAATGACGTCATCGGCAACGGCAATGACGTCCCGTCCGAGTCTGCGCCGACGGCTCCTGTCGGCATCACGTCGCTGTCGCCTTCGCTCCTCGGAGCCGAGGTGAGTGTGCGCACGCCAAGAGCACATTCCGTGCAATCTCCCCGTCTCCGAACAGCTGCGTCCGCTCTCGCCCACAGGCGTGCGGCGTCAAGGACGACGTCAAGGCCGCGCCCAAGCCCGCAGTGGACACGGCCAAGCCCGACGGCGATGTGGACGAGATCTACTTGTCGTCGCCGCCGTCGCACCTCGGAGCCGAGGTGAGTGTGCGCACGCCAGGATTGTCATCATCTCTACGGTCTCCCTGTCTCCGCACACTTGCGTGTTCTCCCCTCACCCAGGCGTGCGGCATCAAGTCCGCCGCCGCCGAGGAGCTCGCCGCCAAGTCCGCCGCCGCCGAGGAGGACGCCGAGTCGGCCACCGAGGAGGCGACCGCCGAGGAGGCGGCCACCAAGAAGGCGACCACCGAGGAGGCCGCCGCCAAGTCCGCCACCGAGGAGGAGTCCGAGGAGGCAGCCACCGAGGAGGCCGCCGCCGAGGAGTCCGCCACTGAGGAGGCCGTCGTCGCCGAGGAGTCCGCCACTGAGGAGGCCGTCGTCGCCGAGGAGTCCGCCACCAAGTCTGCCGCAGCCGAGGAGTTCTCCGCCACCAAGTCCGCCGCCGCCGAGGAGTCCGACAACAAGTCTGCTGCCGCCGAGGAGTCCGCCACCAAGTCCGCCGCCGAGGAGTCCGCCACCAAGTCCGCCGCCGCCGAGGAGTCCTCCGCCACCAAGTCCGCCGCCGCCGAGGAGTCCGCCACCAAGTCCGCCGTCGCCGAGGAGTCCTCCGCAACCAAGTCCGCCGCCGCCGAGGAGTCCGCCACCAAGTCCAACGGCGAGCCCGCATCGCTCGAGGACGTCACCCCGTCCAACGGCGAGCCCGCATCGCTCGAGGACGAGATGATCCTGCTCTGGCCCACGGGCGATGACTGGCGCGCGGCAGCCGAGCTCGCGGATAAGCTCAACTCGCAGCTGGGCGTGGCCATCGACATGGTCTTGCTGGCGGGGTGGGTGGCGTTGGCTCGGGTGGCGACAGAGTCGTCGCAATGCATGGACACCTCTTGCATTGGCAACCGCATCCACTACATCGTGTCGACGCTCAACAGCGTGTGGGCCGGCAAGATCACCGGGATGTTCTTGGAGAACGACATCCAAGATCTGCAGGAGATGCTGTGCGTGTCCGACAACTCCAAGGCGGCGGCCCTCCTCGTCGAGCGCGTTTGGCAGGCGCTGGGTGTCCTCGCGCAAGCCTTCTCCTTGGAGAGCCCCTGCTACCAGGACGACGAGACACCGGCGTCGGCCAAGACGTTCCCGGAGGAGACGGCTTCGGCGGTGAGCGCCCTGCAGCCCCCTGCAGCGTCTCCTGCACCGCTGTACGCTCACACGATTTGCATTCGCCCTCTCGATCGAGCACGTCACACATGGACATGGGTATTGCCGGGACACGGGAGTCCCACGTGCGGTACTCATATTGACCCTGTGGCCTCTCGCACACGCGCAGGGCATCGACGAGTGGACGACCCCCTCCCCGCTCCGCAAGATCGAGCGCAAGGGCGAGCCCAGCCTGGTCGACTGCTCCAAGAACACCACTCCGATGGACCCACCGACGGCCCCCAACGGCGTCACCAAAAGTGCCCCGGCTCTCACGCCGGCGGCGACCGGCGGCGCGCCGCTGCCGTCGAGCGAGGAGTTTCCGGTGGAGACGCCCGCCCCGGCGGCGAGCGCCTTGCATTCTGCGCCGTGCGTCTGCCGACCCACTCCTCGACCCCACCCCGCTTTCATTGCGCAGGGCGACGCCGACTGGACCGTCTCGGCCAAGGAATTTCCGGGGGTGAAGCCCGCCACGGCGCCGATCGGCTGCGGTGCACGCGCAGAGCCTCAACTATTGACGCACCCACCGCTTGCGCGCGCGCAGGGTATCTCCGACCGGACAACCCCGTCGAACCCGCGCCGCAAGAAGGGGCGCAAGGGCGCATCCGCCCCGATCGTCCGCACCAAGAACACCACCCCGGTCGGCGGCAGCAACAGGTTCGGGGCCCTGCTCGGAACGGACGGCAACGAGGGCATCCTCGGTGGCACCGGCAAGGTGCCCCGCGGCTCCACGCCGCCGACCAGAGACTCGGTGCGCGCCGCCTGCATTTATGCGGCCTCCTCCCTCGCTCGCCGCTCTCACACGGCCAGTCTCGCGCCCTCTTGTTCAGGGCGCGACGGTCGACGTCGAGACGACCACGGTTACCACGCCCGAGGGCTCTGCCGCCGGCCGGTTCTCGTGGCCAAAGTCCTACAACTTGCTCCGCCTCTTTGGCATCCTCGCGCTGATCTGCCTCGGAGCCGCGTTTGCGCACTCCTCGTACTCTGCCACTTCCGCGCTTCTCTCCTCGCAGCGGCACGACTCCCCGTGGCCGACATCGCCTCCCGCAACCGTCGCGAAGCCGTTCACGCCGGCATCGCCCAACGGCTTCTGCGAGGTTGGCGGCAACGACACCAGCTCGTTTGCAGCCATCGTGTCATCGGACAGCGCGCCCGCCAACCACCCGGTGCGCGCTCGCTCGAGCGTGCTAGTATTCGCCAGCTCGTGACTAACAGCCCGCGCGCTGTTCAGGGCGGGCACGAGGACGGGAGCTCGTGGGGAGCACTGATGGAAGCGATCAAAGAGGCGGTGGGCGAGCCGTTGCACCTGATTGGCGAGCCGCCGGCGTCCGTCAAGGACTTTTACGAGAAGCAGCCGGTGAGCGCCCCTCTGCCTGTTTCTGTGTGCGAGCCCTGGTCACCCGCTGACGGATTGCCTGTGTGTTTGCGAGTAGGGCGGGGCCGACTTGGAGACCGTCCCGGCCTCGCGCAACAGCATGGAGCGCAAGGGCGAGCCTGAGATCGACCTCGTCGGTCCCGTCTACAGCAGCAGATCGGGGATCATCGTTCGCGAAACCGTCCTGCCCGTGAACGGCACGGAGATGCGGTCCGCCGACGCTGGGAACACGCCCGAGAAGCTGGTTGAGACTGGCCTCGGCGCGCCCGTCTCTAGCATGCACGCCGGCGGCGAGTGGCGGGTGAACAGATTGGCGACCGCTTCTCCAGCCACAACCAAGGATCTCTTCCTCCAGCTTGGCCGGGCCATCGGCCCTCTTCTCGCGGAGCCGGCATGGCCTGCAGAGGTCCGTGCCGCTCAGATCTCCGATTCGAACTCGGTCCAGTCCGATATCTCCTCCGTCTCACGTGTGTGCGCCGACCGGCAGCCACGCTGCGCCGCCCCCGTTGCGTGGCATGCGGAGCCTCACCACGCACTCACCGACGAGCGCTCCAAGACCGACAAGCCGCCCGCGAACCCGCCGGTCGACAAGCTGCTCTCCATCGACCTGCCCTGCCCGTTCCACTTTCCCTTCATGAGCGGACCCTCCTCTTCCGCGCCTGTCCGCACCCAGCAGCGCTGTCAGTTTTGGGCCGCCTTGTTCTTGCTGCTCGGAGCGTGCGGCGGCGTGCTGCTCTCGGTGCGGAGGAGCAGCTCGGGGCGCCTCGTGCGGTGCCGGACGGGGGCGAGGCGTGGCGCGTGGCTGCTGATTCTCGCCGCGCTGCTCCCGCTGGCATGTGCACCATCAGACCACACGTCTGGCTCGGGCGACTTCCAGGTCACTGTGGGTGGCGGCAGCTACCCGTCCGAGGTGTCGTGGGACCTGACGTGCAGCGGCGCGTTGATCGGCAGTGGAGGGGCCCCCTACTCCGGCACCCTGTCCGCGCCGCCCGGCGAGTGCACGCTCGACATGTACGACTCGTGGGGCGACGGCTGGAACGGCAACGAGTGGGAGGGTGCGGGCTATACGTTCACGCTCGGCTCCGGATCCTACGGCAGCGAGACGTTCATCCTCGCCCCCCTCCCTCCGTCCTCTCCGTCGCCGCCGTCGCTGCCGCCTCTGCCGCCGTCCATGCCCTCTCCGCCCTCTACGCCGCCGGTGTTCCCCGGCTTCGATGTCGCCGCGGCGAGCGAGGCCGAGCTCCGCTCCCTGATCACGGAGGCTGCTACTTCGCAAGCCGACGTCGCAATCTACCTGCCGCCCAGGGCAGACTTCAAGCTGGGCAGCCAGATCAGCTGCTCCTCCGACATCAACGTGGCCGTCGCGAGCAGCGGCGAGGGCGCGACGCTCGACGGCCAGGAACAGACCAGGCTCTTTTACCTCGGGGGCGGCTGCAGCCTCACCCTGCGGGGGCTGACCCTCGTCAACGGGAAGGCGGACAGAGGCGGCGTTGTGTACGCGGACGGCGCAGGTGAAGTCGAGATCATCGATTCGACGATCACGGACTGCAGGGCTACTGGCACGTACGGGGTGCGCCGCGTAGAGCTTGCCGCACTCCAGCAGCGCCGCACGGCAGCGGGGCGGGAGATGGAGAGGGCCACGGCTTGCCTCACCCCGCTCTCTCCTCGCAACCGCAGCACGGCGGCGTCGTCTACGCGTCTCGCAGCGGTGCGGTCTCGATAATCGGCTCGGATGTGTCGGACTGCTCTGCTGATGTGCGCCGCGTAGAGCTAGCCGCACTCCAGCAGCGCCGCACGGCAGCGAGGCGAGAGATCGAGAGGGCCACGGCTGCCTCACCCCGCTCTCTCCTCGCAACCGCAGAACGGCGGCGTCGTCTACGCGTGGAGCAGCGGTACGGTCTCGATAATCGGCTCGACCGTGTCGGGCTGCTCGGCTGGCTTGGTGCGCCGCGTAGAGCAGCCGCACTCCAGCAGCGCCGCACGGCAGCGGGGCGAGAGATAAGAGGGCCATGGCTGCCTCACCCCGCTCTCTCCTCGCAACCGCAGTACGGCGGCGTCGTCAGGGCGACGAGCAGCGAATCCCTCTCCATCGCGGGTGTCGACTTTATTGACAACAGCGCAGATACCTCAGGCTCGGTGCTGTACCTGGACAAAACCCACCCCTCGATCAGCGCCGCCTCCTTCACCGGCAACACCGCTGGCGACGACAACGACGGTGCCACGATACAGACCGACAAGCCGATAGACTGGGACTGCCGCTTGGGCAGCTGGATGCCGCGCAAGGGCTCCTTTTTTGGCGACTTCAGCGTCCCCGAGTGCAACCTCTGCCCTGCTGGCTACTATGGGAACAGGAGCGGCCTCACCAACTCCTCCTGCGATGGTGCGTGTAAGCGAGGCCACTTTTGTCCCAAGGGCACCGCGGAACCGCTCCCGTGTGCTCCGGGCTTCTACATGCCCGTGATTGGCGCAGCCAGTGCCGAGTCGTGCCTCCCTTGCTCTCCGGGGACGAGCCAGTCCACAGCCGGCGCGGTCCACCCCTGCGACGAGTGTCCTCCCGGCACGTTCGCCGATCAGCTCAACGCCACCGGCTGCACCGACTGCCCCGCGGGACGCTTCTGCCCGAATGCAGGCACCATCCAGCCCCTCGACTGTGCCGCAGGGCAGTACCAGAACCTCACCGGCCAGGCTGCGTGCATGCAGTGCCCTGCTGGCGAGTTCCAGGCGGAGCGCGGCCAGACGTCGTGCGACTTGTGTGCCGCGGGTGGGTACTGCGAAGTCACAGATGACTGCGGTGGCGGCTTCACACCCTGCCCTGCGGGGAGGTACAACGAGAAGACGGGCAGCAGCTCACCCGACGCCTGTCAGAAGTGCCCCCCCGGAACCTCTAGCCCGATCACCGGCGCAAACAGCAGCGAGACCTGCGCGAGCTGCCGTGCTGGGACGTTTGGCGGCGAGCCCGGGCTGAGTGAGTGCACGGACTGCCCTGCCGGCAGTTATCAGAACGATACGGGCGCGACGTCCTGCCGCGAATGCGAGAAGGGAAGCTACTGCGCCAAGGGCGCGTCGGCGCCGCTGCCGTGCGATGCGGGTACCTACTCGGACAAGACGGATCTCACCGACGCGAACGAGTGCACCGACGCCTCGCCGGGCCACTTCGCCACCACGGGCTCGACGCAGCAGACGGCGTGCGCCAAGGGGTCGTACACGAACGAGACCAGGCAGGGCGAGTGTACGCCCTGTTCCGGCGGCACGTACCAGGACGAGGAGGCGCAGACGGCGTGCAAGCCGTGCGAGGCGGGCGGCTACTGCGCTGTTGGCGCGGCGGCGGCGCTGCCGTGCGAGGCTGGCAGCTACTCGCGCGCCACCAACCTCTCCGACGCGAGCGAGTGCACCGACGCCTCGCCGGGCCACTTCGCCACCACGGGCTCGACGCAGCAGACGGCGTGCGCCAAGGGGTCGTACACGAACGAGACCAGGCAGGGCGAGTGCACGCCCTGTTCCGGCGGCACGTACCAGGACGAGGAGGCGCAGACGGCGTGCAAGCCGTGCGAGGCGGGCGGCTACTGCGCTGTTGGCGCGGCGGCGGCGCTGCCGTGCGAGGCTGGCAGCTACTCGCGCGCCACCAACCTCTCCGACGCGAGCGAGTGCACCGACGCCTCGCCGGGCCACTTCGCCACCACGGGCTCGACGCAGCAGACGGCGTGCGCCAAGGGGTCGTACACGAACGAGACCAGGCAGGGCGAGTGCACGCCCTGTTCCGGCGGCACGTACCAGGACGAGGAGGCGCAGACGGCGTGCAAGCCGTGCGAGGCGGGCGGCTACTGCGCTGTTGGCGCGGCGGCGGCGCTGCCGTGCGAGGCTGGCAGCTACTCGCGCGCCACCAACCTCTCCGACGCGAGCGAGTGCACCGACGCCTCGCCGGGCCACTTTGCCACCACGGGCTCGACGCAGCAGACGGCGTGCGCCAAGGGGTCGTACACGAACGAGACCAGGCAGGGCGAGTGCACGCCCTGTTCCGGCGGCACGTACCAGGACGAGGAGGCGCAGACGGCGTGCAAGCCGTGCGAGGCGGGCGGCTACTGCGCTGTTGGCGCGGCGGCGGCGCTGCCGTGCGAGGCTGGCAGCTACTCGCGCGCCACCAACCTCTCCGACGCGAGCGAGTGCACCGACGCCTCGCCGGGCCACTTCGCCACCACGGGCTCGACGCAGCAGACGCCTTGCGCAAAGGGTAGCTTCGCTGTCACGGGCGGCCTCTCCGAGTGCGAGCCGTGCGAGGGCGGGACCTACCAGCACGACACGGGCGCTGCAGGCTGCCGCGCGTGTGAGAAAGGCAGCTACTGCGAGCCGGGCGCGTCGGCGCCGCTGCCGTGCGAGGCTGGCAGCTACTCGACCGCCACCAACCTCTCCGCCGCGAGCGAGTGCACCGACGCCTCGCCGGGCTACTTCGCCACCACCGGCTCCACCGAGCAGACGGCGTGCGCCAAGGGGTCGTACACGAACGAGACCAGGCAGGGCGAGTGCACGGCTTGTTCCGCCGGCACGTACCAGGACATGGGCGGCAAGACGGAGTGCAAGCCGTGCAAGCAAGGCAGCTTCTGCGAGCCGGGCGCGGCGGCGGCGCTGCCGTGCGAGGCTGGCAGCTACTCGAACAAGACGAATCTTGACTCGGCGGGCGGCTGCATGGACTGCCCTTTGGGCCACGCTTGCACCACTGGCAGCGCGACTCCCATGGCTTGCCGCGCCGGCACATTCGCATCCGGCTCGCGCAACGCCGAGTGCGAGCCGTGCAAGGCGGGATCCTACCAGAACGCCATCGGTGCTGCCGGCTGCGTCCGGTGCGGGCTTGGCAGCTTCTGCCCGGTCGGCGCGTCGCTCGAACTGCCCGCGGCGTGCGAGCCGGGTACATACGCCAATTCCACGGACGGCGACGGCTTGCCCGACTGCTTCGACTGCCCGGCGGGCTCGTCATGCGGCGGCGGGGCTGCGCCGCCGGCGGAGTGCTCGCCGGGCTCCGTCGCCGCCACGCCTGGACTCGCCAAGTGCGAGCGGTGTGAGCCTGGCACATCTTCCAGCGCCGGCAGCGAGTCGTGCAGCGAGTGCGCTGCAGGCACTTACGCCGCCAACTCCGGCCAGGGCCAGTGCGTCCCGTGCCCCTACCCCCTCAGTAGTGAGCGCGGCGCCGTCATCTGCTCCGTCTGCCAGAAGGGCTTCTACCTGCTCCAGAGCGCCGACCCGGCCGACATTTTCTCCTCCCCGACCGACTACTGCAAGCCATGCCCGCCAAACGCAGAGTGCTCGGACGACACCTCGCTCGCGACCCTCGGCGTCCCAGCCGGCTACTGGCGCGCCAGCCCCTCCTCCGCCGTGCTGACGGCGTGCCGCGCCTTTGGAGGGGATGGCCAGGCGGGCCAGGCGCGGTGTGTCGGCAATGTTGATCCGGGAGAGGCTAGCGGTCGGAGGGTGCAGGAGGCCGGCTTGGACTACTGCGCAGACGCCTTCGCCGGCCCCGAGTGCCAGCTCTGCCGCGAGCCGAACCACTACCTGGACGCCGACGGCGCCGCCTGCAACGAGTGCGTCGCTGTCGGCACGGCGGCGGGGCGCATGGCGGGCACCGCCCTCGGCCTCTGCGTCGCGTTTGGCCTCGTGGCGTTGGCGTACTCAGTTCAGCGCGGGCAAACCGAGTGGAGGAAGGAGCGCTTCATCGGACTTCCCTTGCGCATCGCCGACCGCACCGGCGACGCGATTTACAAAATCGGCCTCATCCCCAAGTTCAAGATCTTGTTTGGCTTCTACCAGGTCTGCCTCGTCCTCTCCACCACCTACTCGGCGCGGCTGCCGGAACGGTACACGGGCTGGACGGAGGCGCTGGCCGAAGCCGTCTTCATCGACTGGTCGGGCATCGTGCTGCCGGTGCAGTGCCTGCCGCACAAGTCCCGGCTCGTCGCCGTCGCGATCTCTCCCATCGGCGTCATCGCCCTGCTCCTCTTTGCTGGCATTGTCTTGCGGCTCTGTGCTCGCTGGTGGCGTGCTCGGCGAGGGGCTGGCTGCGACAGCGGCTCCGAGGTCGACGGCGCGACAAGCAACGTTCTCGGTGGCGAAGCACAGCTGCAGGAGCCACCATCGTCTTCAGCTGCGGAGCCACCGACGGCGCTGGCCGAAACTGACGATGCGGCGGTCTTTTCATGGCCTGCAGAGGTGGCGCTCGGCCTCCTCGACCTCACGCCGGCGGGTCTCGTGCTCATCTTTCTCTTCGTTCCGTCTGTGAGCGCCACGATCTTGCGCGCGTGGTCGTGCCAGGTGCTAGCCACAAACAAACAAGCCCCCCCCCCACACCCCCCACCCAAAACCCCTTGCTTCGATGTGCGTGCGCAGGGCTACACCACCTCTGCGCCGGGCGAGACGCTCGCTCTGGTCGAGTACATGCGGCAGGACGCGAGCGTCGAGTGCGGCACCGACGAGCACGACTCCATCACGAGGCTCGCCACTGGCTTCGTCGTCATCTGGCCGGTCGGCTCGCTAGTCCTCTACTCGGCCCTTCTTCTCGCTTGCTACAAGCCGCTGCAGGCCAAGTCGCCGAACGCGCTGACGAAGGCCACCGCCTTCCTTCACCGGGAGTACAAAATGAACTGGTACTGGTGGGAGGCGGCCGATCTGGCCCGCAAGCTCTTTCTGACGGGCTTCGTGCTGCTGGTTGCCGAGGAGGAGGACTCCTTTGTTCGTCTCGTCGTGGCGGTGCTCGTGTGTTCGTGCTACGCCGTCGCGATCGCCCTGGTCCAGCCCTACAAGCGGTTCGAGGACAACATCCTCGCCGTGGTGCGCCCTTCGCCCAATCCCACACGCCCTTTGCGCTTGCTTGTGCTGCAGCTCTCAGCACACGCTTGGATCGCTGTGGCCAGTCCATCACCCACCCCACACACGCCCTTCCCACTGCAGTCACTCTGAGCCCAACGGACGCGGCTCGCACTGCAGGCCACCAGCCTCGTCCTCCTCCTCCTCTTCCTCGGTGCCAGCTGGACCACCATCTTCCTCAACATCGAGTTGCGATTCCCCGGCGACGAGCCGGGGCAGTCGGCCTCCGCCGTCCTAGGCTTCAGGTCTGAGAATGGACTGGTGAACTGGATGCTCGTCCTTGCTGCGGCTGCGCTCCTGATCTTCCTCGTGGGTACCATCATCGCCATCCGCCGCCTTGCCAAGGTCCCCACGATTCGCCTCGTCTCAACCAAGCAGCCCCCCGAGCTGGCTCTGGTGGACGGCCTCACGTGGCACCTCTTCCTCTCGCACATCTGGTCAGTCCTGTGGTCAGAGGGAGAGGCGGCGTAGGAACCCGCCAGAACGACCCGCCACTCCCCGAATAGGTCCACCGGCCAAGACGCCGTCGCGGTCATCAAGAATGAGCTTAAGCTCTTGATCCCCGGCATCAAGATCTTCCTCGATGTGGACGATTTGAAGGACATCGGGTCGCTGGAGGATTACGTTGACCGCACGCAGGTCATGCTCTTCTTCCTGTCGAAGGGCTACTTCCGCTCGAAGGCACTCCCCCAGCCCCTCCCTTTCCGAGAGTGCCTCGCTGTGTCGCCCACGACTACTCGTGCGCTCCTTGCCTGCAGAACTGCCTGCGCGAGATTCAGACGTCGCTCGAGAAGAGCAAGCCGCTCGTCCTCGTGCAAGAGGCGGACCCGGCCAAGGGCGGCGGGACGCTGCAGGCGCTCCCCGCCCACCCCCAGCTCTGACCCTGCGGGGATTGCTCTCGCCACACACGGCTCTGAGGGGCGGTGTCGCCGCCGCCGCCGCACGCCAGCACTCACTCACGCACACCGTCGCTGCACGACTGCAGGAGTTGCGAGCACAGTGCCCGGAGGTCCTCCAGCCGGAGATCTTTGACAGTGGGTGGGCGCAGACGACGTGGCACCGCATCGACGAGTATCAGCGTGTCTCGCTTAAGATCATCTCCGAGGTGCCGCCACGGACGACTCCCTGCAGCTGTTCTGCCGTCGCCTCGACCTTGACCGCCGCCCCCTCGCACCTACCCTCAGGCGCTCCTCCTCTGCTCGCCACACTACCTGAACCTGGCCTCCCTCCCGCTCTTCATCCCGGGCGAGGTCCAGGGCCAGCCGATCTCCTTCTCCAAGTCCGTCGTGCTCTGGGCCTCGCCGTTCGATGAGGGCGCAGACGAGCTGGCCAGCGAGCTCGCCACCAATTTCTCCGGCCTCACCGTCTCCACCGCCGAGGAGGCGGGCGACGCCACGCACATGCTTCTCTATCTGAACGCCGACACCTGGTCCGACGAGCGGCTGGCCGAGCAGGTCAAGCAGGCGCGCCAGGATAGGCTGAAGATCGTCATGGCGCACGAGAACGACCTCGACCGCGGCGGCTGTGAGTTCGCCAAGTTTTTTGAGACCACGCCGCAGGAACGCTGCCGATCAGCGGTCGATCTTTATGTCCCGCCCGCTCCATGCCCCCCTTCCCCGCCGCCGCAGGAGCTCATCAACGCCGGGCTCTACAACGCCCTCGCCATTGCCTGCTTCCCCGGCCTGCACCATGAGGTGCGCTCCCCCGGCGGCACCTTTGCCACAGCGCCCGCCTCTGAAGCGACTGATCTTGCACCCCCGGTCTCACAGGTGTCGCTCGTGCTGCTGGCCAAGGCTCTGGGCGCAACCCCGGTGAGCGCTCGCTCGAGCATCCGCGACTCGCTTTCGAATATCGGGCGCTTCACTACCGTGCCTCGCGGCTCGACGACGTCCGACCCAGTCGTTACCGAGGAGGATTCGCAGCTGGAGCAGCTGCCAGAGGTGGAGCAGGTGTAGTAAGAGGTGACGAGCAACTTTGCAGTTCGGCTCAAGCGGCAAGGGTTGGACGTGCTCCCCACTTCCAGGAGTGCGCTGTGTTGGCATAGGGCGTTTTATGTAACAACTAACATGCTGAGGCTTCCTCGTAACGACGAGCTAACATACGGGGTGTGGACCGTGAGTTGACCAGGGGTTGTGCGCCGGGCCCTCCTGCTCGGCTCCAGCGAGTAGACAAGTGTTACCATCAACAGAGGAGAAGGATCTGACCTCGGGGCTGATGTGACCAAGCGCTGGTAGCGTGGTTTTACCTCCCACCCATGGTCTCACAGTGTGCCGGCAGTCGCCGAGCAGTGTCGCTCACACAAGCCGCAGCACAAGTGACTGAGGGCCAGTGAGGGCGAGCCCATCGCTGTCACAGCTGTGGCAGCCGCACAGTAGGCTGTGCCAACTGTGAAGAGCGTGTGAGCAGCAGAGAAGCTGCTCTCAAGGCTTCAGGCGCAAAGAGCTGCATGCCACCGATGGCGCTGTCGAGGTTCGCCGAGCGCGGCGCAGGTTGGAGGACACCGTCACCGACGAGCGCGTTGGACTTTTCACTCCGGACAAAGACGGGGACACGCGGATGGTGCGGGGTGTGTCCCCGTCATAGCGGCGAGGCGCGGGACCGTCTGTGGCGAGGTGGGTCGCGTCCTCCGATTTCCTCACGGTCCGCTCCCTCTATTAGAGACGACTCTCTCTCATCCCCACTGTGAACTAAAACGGGATCTGTATTTGCGCAGCTAAATGTATAGAGTTTTACAACAAAATGTATAGAAAACGGCAGGGAGTTAATGAATATATCATTATATGAGTTGATCATTTATTGGCTCTTGGCCGTCAATTGAGTTCATCAGCCATGGTCGAGACGGCCATGGGCGATGTATGTATGTAGAAAGGTGAACAACAGTCAGGCTCGGACTGGACACCAACGCGGTATGGGTAGACGCTGGACAGATGATGACGACACGCACGAACGACACACAGACACAAACACGCTCACAAGACACACAGCCAGCTGGCTGCCACACACCCTGAGTTGGCGTACACATAACTCAAGGCCACATCCTCCCTGTCGCCCCCCCCAGCACTCCAAGGTGCCAAGAGAACAAACAAGGGCACAACAACACAACAGACGACAGGGGAGAACGCGTGAGGCTAGAGCAGGCTTGCTCGTCCTCTAGCAATCTCCGCCGACCGCGAGGCCGGACTAGACCGTGTGTGGGGTCATGTGAGGTGTCTCTGGTCACTCTCCTCAGGGGCTAGCCGCCAGCCGCTAGCCCTATCTCGCACTCACTGGCGGTGACAATTCTATGGGTGAGCGTATGCGAGTAGAGGCGCGTGAGCCGATTCTTGATCGCATGCCATTGGCATATAACTGGGCTTGGCGTGCGACCTCAGCGCGCCCGCCGTCAGCTCGACGGGGCGCGCATGTCAGCGAGAGGTTTGCCGGTAGAGCGATCCCGGTCTTGTCCGCCCCGCGCCACGGGTGCCAGCCGTGCCTTCGCGAGAGTCGCCCTCGGGCCGCGTCCCGCACTACCTTCTCCCTCTCTTTTTTTCGCAGCTACTCCGACGCTTCCCTGCACTTCACTACACCTCGATCAAGTACAGTGACCCCACACTCCCCCACTTGTGGGTGCTCCCGCTCGAGGGGCAAACGGCACAAACGGGCCGGCTCGCGGACTTCATGGTGAGCTTAGGGCTCACTGTGAGAGTGCAAGACCTTGACTACGAGAGCTCCGATGACGCAGCCAGCGATGTCGACAGCGCGCGTTGCGATGAGCCGCTGGACCCTGACGTAGAGGCGGAGTTGCCCGATTATTTTTAATAGGCATTGCGGCTAGAATGAATATTCGGTCGCCCCGCCCAAACGGGCTTCTTGGGTGGAAAGAAATGCCACTGGCGGCTTATGCGGTTACTCAAGACGGTCTGGCTACCAGCACCGAAAAGTGCCATTTTTTCCGTGTGGACGAGCGATGTTCGCCGACAGGCTCAAGCACAGCGACGGCGAGCGCTGCTACGAGCGCCATGCCGCCTACCAGATGCGTTGGGATCTCGACGCCCTCGGCATCCCCGACGGAGGCCTCAGCAGCCTCCTCTCCGCAGCGGCGCCGAACGGTGGTCCACTCGCACTGCTCGGCGCCGGCGCTGGCGATCCCGACAGCGGCGTCGCCGCGCCGCAGCTCCGCGTCTACAGTGCCTCGGGCGAGATGATCCGCGGCTGGCCGTGGCTGCATGGCCGGTGCGTCGGGCTCGGCTGGAGCGGGAGGCATGAGCTCGTTGCCGTCCTCGAGTCTGGGCACGCGCTCGTCTGGTCGATGCACGGCGCGCGGCTGGCCGAGTTTGGGCTGGGCGCGGCGTGCGAGGCGCACGGCCTGCTCAGCGCCGAGGTCCTCCCCGACGCCCTCTTGCTCCTCGGCAAGGACTGCCGCTGCTACGCGCTGCACGCGTTGGGCAGCGAGGCCGAGCGGAGGCTCGTGCCGCTCGCCGACCCGCGGCTTGCGGTGCAGGGAGTAGAAGCGCAGCACCCTGCGGCGGAAGGGCGTAGCATAGCACGGCACTCTCGCAGTCTCGCGACGACCCGAGCCGAGGCAGCGACTACCCTCCCCCCACAGCAACAGCACAGCACAGCACAGCACAGCACAGCACCGCACTGCACTGCACTGCACTTCACAGCACAATGCACAGCACAGCACAATGCACAGCACAATGCACAGCACAGATCGCGAACCTTCTCGGAACCGTCTTCCCTGGCAGGCGCCTCCGACGGCGGTGACCGCCGTCGAGCCCACGGCGCCGGCTGGGCGGCCCCTAGGGGGTTCATCCGCCGATGGTTCGATGGAGCGGGTCGAACTCATCTCCTTCCTAGGCGCGCCGGGCGGTCGCTCCTATGGACTCATCCGCCCTGTGAAGAGATGGGGTGGAGTCGGTGCGTGGCTGGTAGGCGCCGGGCGGCGTCCCGCGGGCCCTCGTCGCAACGAGTACTCGCACCATCCTCCTGCTGGACGAGCGGGAGGTGCAGGAGGACCGGCTCCTCTCGGCCACAGAGCAGTGAGTTAGCGAATTCATCATTGACAACGAACAGGTGCAGGACCGGCTCCCCACGGCCGCAGATGAAGCAGTGATTTCATGCACTCATCGACGCCGAATAGGTCCAAGACCAGCTCCTCACGTCGGGCCCCTTCTGCCACCTCGTCCCGTCGCCGTCGCGCAAGCTCGCCGCCGCGAGCCGAGGAATCCGTGCGAGAAAAGAAAACGCGGCGCCCACACGGAGGACGCGGTGATTAGGCTCGTCGCCGCCTACAGCTCTTCCACCAACGCCCTCCACGTCTTCTCCTCCGACCTCGAGGTGCTGTGAACAGCGTCTCTTCACACCTGCAGCTGTGAACAGGCCCTCCACGTCTTCTCCTCCGACCTCGAGGTGCTGTGAACAGCGTCTCTTCACAGCACCAGCTGTGAACAGGCCCTCCACGTCTTCTCCTCCGACCTCGCCCGAAACTTGTCCGAGTTCCAGACGCACGCGCCGCGCCCCCCGACGGCGGGGCGCCTGGTGCGGCAGCGGCTCGGGCGAAGGCGACGCGGTGACGCGGCCTTCTCCGTTGTTCGTTTGTAGGGTGTCGTCTGGTGCGGCAGCGACGCGCTGCTGCTGCGGTCGGGCGGCCGGTCTGTGGTGGTTGCGAGCTCAACTCCATGAAGCGTCGATGGGTTCGTCACGACTTCCTGCTAGGTGGGGGGGCGGCGGTGACGGCTCGAATCGTTCCTCAATCGCCGACTCGACTGGCGGAGTGTCTTGAGTGTGGTGGTAGGTGGGGCGGCCGGGTGGTGATGGTTGGGCCGTATGGAGACTGCATCCAGTACGAGTACGCCGAGCCGCCGCTCCTCTTCCCGGAGCAGGCACAATCTCCCCGTATCTCCCCGTATCTCCCCGTATCTCCCCGTATCTCCCCCGCTCATCTTCCCGGCGACTGCGCGAGATATGGCGAGATATGGCGAGATGTGGCGAGATGTGGCGAGATATGGCGAGCCATACCCGCTCCTCTTCCCGGAGCAGGACTGCGCGAGGGTCGTCACCAGCAGCGCCACGGAGCTGCTGCTGCGCGTCTCGCCGGTCGCCGTCGCCGTCCTCACTCCCGCCGCCACCGCCGCTTCCGCCGGCGCGCGCCTCCTCGCCGCGTCCGCGCGCCTAAAAAAGAAATCGCACCGCCGTCTGTTTTCTTTTTCTAGGCGCGCGCCTCCTCGCCGCGTCCGCGCGCCTAAAAGAGAAATCGCACACCTATCTGTTTTCTTTTTCTAGGAGCGCGCCTCCTCGCCGCGTCGGCGGCGTTCGAGGCTCGGTCCGCCGTCGCCGCAGAGCTGCTGCGCGGCCTGTCGCAGACCGAGCTGCGCGAGGGCGTCGCCGCATGCATCGAGGCGAGATCGCCCGAGATTGCCGGAGGTTGACCCGAGATTTACCCGGAGATTGCCCGAGATTTACCCGGAGATTGCCCGAGATTTACCCGGAGATTGCCCGAGATCTACCCGAGACTGCCCGAGGTGACCCGAGATTGCCCGAGATTGCTCGAGATTGCCCGAGAGGAGTCTGCCCGGGAGGGCGTCGTCGCGTGCATCAGATCTCCCCACATCTCCCCGCAATCTCCCCCACATCTCCGCACAGGCGGCGGAGCACGAGATGAGCGCAGGGCGGCAGCTCTCTCTCCTCCGCGCCGCCGCCTACGGCAAGCCATACATCCGCCACGCCGGAGCCGCGCCCAGCGGCGGCGGCGGCGAGGGCGGCGAGGGTGGCGAGGGCGGAGAGGGAGAGGGCGGCGGCGGCGGTGTGGCCGAGCAGCGGCGGCTGGCGGCCGCGTTTGTGCGCGCGTGTAGAGTCGCGCGCGCGTTGAACGCGGTGCGGGCGGCGGCGGCTTGCCCCCCCACCTCTCCCCCACCTCTCCCCCCACATCATCTCCCCCGCACCTCCCCCACATCTCCCCCGCATCTCCCACGCATCTCCCCCGCATCTCCCCCACATCTCCCCCACACCTCCCCCGCATCTCCCCCACATCTCCCCCACACCTCCCCCACATCTCCCCCGCATCTCCCCCGCATCTCCCCCACATCTCCCCCACATCTCGCCCGCATCTCCCACACATCTCCCCCGCATCTCCCCCCGCATCTCCCCCATATCTCCCACACATCTCCCACGCATCTCCCACACATCTCCCACGCATCTCCCCCACATCTCCCCCGCATCTCCCCCACATCTCCCCCGCATCTTAGACGTGGTGCCCCAAGAATGCCTGAAGTCGGTATAATG
>NW_005197198.1:111886-113756 GCF_000372725.1 Emiliania huxleyi CCMP1516
GCTGGCGGTTGCCTGTTTCGTTTCGCTCTTCACTGAGGAGCGGCTCCTCGTTAGCAGGCACGCGCACCTGCTGGCAGCGCGGCTGTGCGAGCTCCTCGGCTTGTCTGAGATGAAGGTGGCGGTGGTGCACCACTGGGGCAAGGCGAAGATCGGAGGCGCGGCCGCGCGCGCCCCTCTGGGCGGCGCGCTGTTTTTCTTTTAGGCCGCATCGATTTCTTTGTTAGGCGCGGCCGCGCCCCTCTCGACCCCTGTCTGTATTTCCTTTCGCCCATCCCCAATTTCTTTTTTAGGCGCGGCCGCGCCCCTCTCGGCCCCCTTGTATTGTCTGTATTTCCTTTTGGAGATCGCCGATTTCTTTTTTAGGCGCGGCCGCGTCCCTCTCGGACGAGGCGCTGCTCGCTGCGCTGGCGCCAAAGCTGGACGCGACGGCGGGGGCGTCGCACGCGAGACTGGCGGCCGAGGCGCTCGCGGTCGGTCGGCGGGGGCTGGCGGCGAGGTCTGCTGGACCTAGAAAAAGAAAGACCCCGCGTAGAAAAAGAAATGCGTCGGCGGGCGGCGAGGTCTGCTGGACTACGTACACGTATTCTTGTGCTCCGGCTAGCCCCTCGCACTCACGCGGCACTCTGAGTACTCTGCACAAGACCGTCCTCCCGCCCCGAGGCTGGCGTACTCAGCACGTGTTCTCCTGCAGAAGGAGGGGGGCAGATCTTCCCAGATCTCCCCAGATCTCCCCCGTATCTCCCCCCATCTCCCCATAGGCTGCGGGCAGATCGCCCCAGATCTCCCCCGTATCTCCCCCGTATCTCCCGCAGGCTGCTCGAGAAGGAGGAGAGATCTCCCCCAGATCTCCCCACATCTCCCCACATCTCCCCACGTCTCCCCACGTCTCCCCAGATCTCCCCCGTATCTCCCCACATCTCCCCACATCTCCCCACATCTCCTCAGATCTCCCCGTATCTCCCCCGTATCTCCCCCCTATCTCCCCGCAGGCTGCTCGAGAAGGAGGAGGACGCGACGCGACGCGTGCCGCTGCTGCTGCAGATGGGGGAGGAGCGGCTCGCGCTGGCTGCAGCGAGCGTCTTTCTTTTGGGGGGGAGGCGCACGCATTTCTTCTTTGTCTAGGAGCGGCTCGCGCTGGCTGCAGCGAGCGTCTTTCTTTTGGGGGGGGGAGGCGCACGCATTTCTTCTTTGTCTAGGAGCGGCTTGCGCTGACGAGGCCGCGCTGAATTTCTTTTGGGGGGGGGGCACCCGTACTGTCTTCTCTCTCTCTAGGAGCGGCTCGCGCTGGCTGCACCGAGCGTCTTTCTTTTTGGGGGGGGCACCCGTACTCTCTTCTCTCTCTCTAGGAGCGGCTTGCGCTGACAAGTGCGGTGGCGCACGGCGATGCGGAGCTCATCTACCTGCTGCTGCTGCACCTCAAGGCGGGAGATACGGGGAGATAGGGAGAGATAGGGGGAGATACGGGGAGGTAGCTACCTGCTGCTGCTGCACCTCAAGGCGGGAGATACGGGGAGATACGGGGAGATAGGGGGAGATACGGGGAGATAGTCTCTCCGCTGCTGCTGCACCTCAAGGCGGGAGATACGGGGAGATAGGGGGAGATACGGGGAGATAGTCTACCTGCTGCTGCCGCACCTGAAGGCGAGGCTGCCGTCCGCGCTCTTCTTCGAGCTGTTGCAGCCCCACCCGGCGGCGCAGCGGCTGCTCATCCACTTTTGCCGGCAGCAAGACACAAAGACGCTTCGCGAGTTTCTGTACCACGCCGACCAGCCCCTCGAGGTATAATAAGAATAATTAATCTTATTATTACTAGAGTTCTGTACCACGCCGTCCAGCCTCTCGAGGCCGCCTCGCTCGCCCCCTCCCTCCC
>NW_005197198.1:114065-136964 GCF_000372725.1 Emiliania huxleyi CCMP1516
CACCCCTTTCCCCCTTCCCCCCTTCCCCCTTCCCCCCTTCCCCTTACCCCCGGGTACCCGGAACCCAGGGCCGCCTCCCTTGCCGGCGGCCGAGGGCTACCGGGCCGAGACCCTCTCGCAGCGCACGCGAGGCGTTGCCCTCGCGAGGCAGCTCCCCGAGTCGCCCGAGAGGACCGCCGAGATCACCCGAGATCACCCGAGGCTAGGCCTTGCCCTCGCGAGGCAGTTCTACGAGGTTGCCGCCGCGCGCGCGCCGCTCGGCGCGGCCGCGTCCCCCTCCTTCCGCGCGCGCGTATTTCTTTTTCCCAGCGGCATTTCTTTGTTCTCCAGGCGTGGCCGCGTCCCCCCCCTCTCTTTCGGGCAGTGCGTCTCGCTTTTTGCCCACACCTATTTCTTTTTTTTCTCCAGGCGTGGCCGCGTCCCTCTCCTTCTCGCCCGCCGGAGACACCGGCGCATCGCACCACGCCGCGCTGATGGCGCACGCGACCGGAGAGCAGCTTCGCCTGCTCACCGCCCAGCTGACGCTCGAACGAGAGACGGCCGGCGCGCCGCCGCCGCCCGCCGCCGCGGCCCTCGCGCCCGGCCGCTGGCGCTTCGTCGACTTGCCGCTCAACGAGACGCTCTTCCGCTGCTTCGTGTACGGCCAGGCGCCGTGCGCAGAGAGGCTACGCTTGTGTATTTCTTTTTATCACAATAGTTCTTTTTTCTCCAGGCGCCGTACGCAGAGAGGCTACGCTTGGAGCTGCGCGTGCCGGAGCGGCGCTGGTGGCGGATCAAGGTGCGCGGGCTCGCCTACCCTCCCCTACCCCACGGTCCCCGAACCCATCCTCCCCTACCCCCACGGTACCCGAACCCACCCTCCCCTACCCCACGGTACCCGAACCCACCCTCCCCTACCCCACGGTACCCGAACCCACCCTCCCCTACCCCACACTCCACGGTACCCGAACCCATCCACGCCTACCCCGGGCGGCACCCGAACCCAGGTGCGCGGGCTCGCCCAGCTGCGCGATTGGCCCGCCCTCTGGCTCTTCTACAACTCGGCGCGCCGGCCGCCGCTCAGCGCCGCCGCCTTTGCCGAAGCGGCCATCGCAAACGGCGCGCCGGCGGAGGCCGCGCGCTACGCGCCTCGGATGCCGCCCGCCGAGGCGGTGCCGCTCCTCCTGCAGTGCGGCGAGGCGAGCGCCGCGCGCGCGATCGCGCTGGCAAACAAGGACAAGAACCCCGAGCTGCTGAGGCGGGTCTCCGCACACCTCGGGGCGGCGCCTTGAGCGGAATAGAGGCGGGTTGTGTGATGGTACTAATGAGGTGGATGACATGCCTGGTGTGTGCAACGCGGTGAGCACCCCCCCCCCCTTTGTGCACCCTCGCGTCTCCACGTCTGACGACAGGAGCCCCACGGCATTCAAAGTGCAAGGCCCAGTGCGCGTGGGAGCGGTGTGTGTGTGTGTGTGTGTGTGTGTGTGTGTGTGTGTGTGTGTGTGTGTGTGTGTGTGTGTGTGTGTGTGTGTGAGGGGGGGGGGTGTCATGTCACTGCATCCTCTGCCGGTTCCTCCCGTCGGGCGTCGCCTCTTCTTTGTTCGAATGTATTTCCTAATACAGCGTGGTCGTCGTGTTGTATGTGGATATCACGGTGCACCCGGCCCGCACCTGCAGTTCCCTCGTCACCTCTCCTGGCGAGCCTGCGAGCTCCCTTCTCTTTCTTTCGGGTATGGAGTCTGTGACTGAGTGCTGAGTGCGGGCAGCGTGCAGGCAATCACGGGCGCTATTTTGTCGTACTCCTCTTCGGCGAGCGCTCCAAATCTAGACGCCATTGTGTGGAGAAGTTTACCTTACCTTACCTTACCTTACGCCATTGCCTTTAAGGAGGCTGCTCTCGCGCGTCTCAGAAATGTAGCCGTGTCTTTTGAATCAGGCGCCTCCCGTTCGACTCTTGCTGTCGCCCTCGCCGTGTGTTTGTCGAGCTTCCGCATGAAGTAACGCGCCTCTTCCTTGTTTTCAGCGCAGCTGCCGCTCAGTATGTGCGCCAACGACGCCTGAGTGTGGTGGCTCACTGTCTTCTTGATGTGTCCCATCGTCCCAATCTCTCCATTCTCCATTTCCTACTGGGTGGCACTGAGGGGCAGTCGTGTTGCACCCCGCCGTTCATGACACGTGTGTAGCCGCGACCCTCTAGCAGCCTTGGCGTTTTCAGCGCGGCCTCCCGACCGTGAGTAGAGGAGGTTTGGCGTCTCGTTCTACTCTGGCTGCGGCAGGGCAGACGGTGTGGTCGAGCTTCCTTGCGCCCCGTGCGGTGTGTTAGGCGGCGCTTCGGTGGCGGTGTAGCCGCCGAGTAGGGGCGAGTGAAGCCCGACATCGTCTACGCCTGACTCCATACTCCGCTATCGGCAATACAAAAGACATTACGCGGGCGGGAAAAGATATTACGCGGGGCAGGTGTGAAAACGGGCTACCCCGACACGGGGGTAGTCGCACTGGCACCGTCGGGTCTGACCGAAAGTCCCAAGTCAGCGCCCCGTCCGGTCCACACCAGGTGTTTCGATGATCTCCTCTGGCGTGCGCAGGTCTATAAGCAGAGCCCCGCCCTTGACACTACGGATGTCGTCGGGTGAGGCAAGCGGTGGCATGCAGAAGTGGCGCTGGAGCCAGAGCGCGGCGAAGCATGCCCGGCCCTAACTCGAGTACCCGGGTACCCGGGTACCCAAGTAGCGGTCTCCCGCTGCCTGCCATCACACAAGACAGTCTGTAGGTGATGGCGGGACGGCGCAGTGTTTGTGGCACTCGGCAGTAGGCACCCGCGGCACGGCCCCGCTGTCGGCTCTCGCGGGCTGCGGAACCGGCCCCAGAAGGGGACGGTCCGGGCGAGTGTGGCAGCTCCTGCGCTAGTATGGGCACCCTCTATCACAACACTACTGATCCTGGTCCTTAGAGCTGCCAGGGATACGGGGACGCCGCCGTGCGCGCGCTGGAGCAGCGCGACCGCTGGGTGGCGCCAGTGCCGTTGCGCAGAGCGCGCGTCAGGCAAGCAGGGGAGGCAAGCGTGGTGTGTGTGCGATTTCTGTTGGCCAACGCCTGGGACAGGTCCGCTGACACTCGAGCACTAACGTACACGTACAAGGACATCGGCGCCACCTCTATCCCGCGGCGCGGGGCGCGCACGCTCGGGCGCGCGAGGTCTCGCCAAACACGTCCTACGGCTGTACCACAGGCTGCTGGCGCGGCTCGGCGGGGTGCCGCCGCACGAGGCGAGCCACCGCTATGCGGCGGCGGAGGAGCTGCCACCGCCGCCAGAGCGGCCCCGCATCGCACGGCACCGCTCCCATGCTGCACAGCGCGAGGCGGCGGCTCACCGTGCGGTGCTCCGGAGCCGGGAAGAGCGGCACCGCCACCGTGTCGAAGAGCTTGTACGGCTGCTGCAGCAGCACCTGCGGCGTCTGCTGGAAAAAGTTGCGGAACGGAACGCCGCCGCAGGTAGGGTCCTGCTCGTGGACCATTGCGACCGCGATGCGCCGGTCCATCGCCGCTTGCACGAGGCGCGCGACGGCGCCGCCGGCGTCCAGAAAGGTCTTATCGTTCAGGTAGAGCAGAAACACTACGTGCCCGGAGAGCGGGGCCGCGTTGACTCCCTCGAGCGCCTCCTCCGCATCGCGGATCGTTACCGTCTCGGCGCTGGCGGTAGAGCCGAGATGGCGGTCGCGCCCCTCCCTCGCCGCCGTCTTGAGCGCCCTTGCAATGCCGACGGCGCTCTCGTTGTCGCGGCACACGAGGATGGTGACGGGGCCGCTGAAGGCAACGGGGCCCGCCTGGCCGGGCACCATCACTCCTGCAGCAAGCTCGGCCGGGCGGCTCGCATAGTAAGGAGAGTGCAACAGCATGCGAAGCGCGACAGCCTTGAGCGACTCGAGCTGAAAGGCGTTCCCCCGCACCCACACAATCGGCGGCGTCGCCTCAAACACGCGCGCGAGCATCTCGCCTGGCCCGCTATAGGAGGGGTAGGCCGGCGGGGCGGTCTCGACGCAGTGCTCGCGGCACTCTGCCTTCAGCGCCTCGATCGAGGCGCCGCCCTTGTCGACGTCAGCCTCCTGGATCGGGATGAAGGGCCGGTTCGAGCCTAGCGCAGCGTACAGCTCGCGGCGACAGTTGAAGCTCTTGAAGTAGCCCGCGCTGAGGAAGACGAGAAAGGTCGTCGCGTCTCTGACCGACTCCTCGAGCCTGCCCACGTCCTCGAGATTGTCGACGTCGAGCCAGATCCGGACGCCGGGGAGAAGAAGCTGGAGCTGCCTCACGACGGTGTGCGTCTGGTCCTGGCCGGTTCCCCAACAGTGCGAGATGAAGCCGTGGAAGTGGCATGTGCGCGGCAGCGTGAGGACTGGGGGGCGGCCGGAGGAGTAGAGGCGGATGGTGGGCATGCGGACGGCGCTGATAGTCTTGAAGAGGACGACGAGCAGCGACGCGGCCAGCATTGCGGCGGTGAGCGCAATGACAAACTCACTCGCTACGCGCGCGCTGTCGAAGCCGACGAGGGCCTTGCACATGTCCTCGTAAGCAGCGCTCTCGCAGAGCTGAATCATCATGCCGGAGATGAAGCAGCATGCGAGAAACAGATTGGCGGTGCACGCGAGGTAGAGGTCGTCGTCACGCTTGAAGGGCCGGGCGAGGGTGAGAGCGGCGAGGTAGAGGGCTGAGACAACAGAGGCGACGAAGAGGCGGAGGATCTTGCTCGACCCGGTGTCTGTCTGGATGAAGAGCACCAGTGAAGCGAGGAAGAGCTTGCGGCCCAGATCGACGACCTCCCAGAAGAGGAAGCGCGGATCGTAGTCGCGCCAGAGGAAGCGGCAAGCGCGGGCCGTGGCCCTGACTCGCTGCGCCCGCACCTCGGAGCGGATCGAAAGCAGGAGCGCCAGGAAGGCTAGCGGGAACAGGATCGGCCAGAGCACGAAGAAGGCCCAGAAGTACGCGTCGAGGCCGCTGTACTGGTCGTCGTCGGCGCTGCAGAGCACGTCGAGGTCGGCAACGAGGTAGCTGCGCCTCTCCGCTGTCAAGTCGTCGACATTAAACGACTCGCACTGCCGCGCCTTGAAGATGGAGCGGGAGACAGAGGGCAGCACGAGGTAGGCGACGAGGATAGCCCAGTAGAGGAGGCGACGCAGCGTAGCGCGCACAAGGTCGCGCCGGAGGGCGTCGGCGCGACCAGACAGAAGCCACTCCGCGAGGGCGCAGCAGGCGAGGGCGGCGCCTCCGAGCATGATGGAGAAGATCGGCCACAAGCCTGCGAGCAGGAGCCGGTCTCCCATCGAGCCGATGCAGGCATCCGGATAGGTGAGGCCGATTAGGTCGAGGCTGATCGCGTCCATGAAGTCGGTCCAGCGCGTGAAGTCCTCGTGGAGGCGGACGCCGTAGACGGGGCCGAGCGTCGCGGCGATCTGGTAGAAGCTGACCAGGATCTTGAACTTGGGCTGGAAGCCGACCTAAGGCAAATGATGCGAATGGTGTCTCGCCACACGCAATATGTGAGGCAGCGACAGCTACTCCCGTTCTATTATCGGCAGAAAGTCCACGGCAGGAAGAGGCAGTGCAGGGTGACAGAGGGGGCTGCACGCCGACCTGCGACTCGCAGATGTCAAGACGTGCTCTGAAGCGGCCCCATGTCTCGGCGCGGGAGAGGGTGCGGTACAACGAGATCCCTGTCCACGCGAGAGCGACGGCGACTCCCGCCAGGATGCCGAACCGCCCCGTCGTCGGACAGTCGGCGCAGCCTCGCTCCGCGCGGCTGAAGTACTGCTCGTCGCTCACGCACCACTCGCAGAGCGGGCCGGTGTGACCGAGGTCGCAGCCTGGGCCGGCGCCGCCAGACGCAGCAACGAGGCGGCGGGAGGTCTCCGCCGCGCCGCCCGAGCCGCTGCAGTGGTCGGAGGCGTCGCACTCGTGGATCTCGGTGGTTCGCTCCGAGGCGCGCCAGTAATCGCGCCGGACGCCGAGGGTCTCGAGAGTGGTATTGGTCGCGCAGTTGGCGTTCAGCGGGCACGCTTTACAGTGCTCGGTCGGGAAGCGAAAGATGGCATCCGGAAGGGCGCTCGCGTCCCGCAGGTAGAAGCCCTCCTTGCAGATGGAGCAGGTGACGTCGCCGCTGTCGGAGCCGGTAGGGTAAGGGCAGGGGGTGCACTGCGACAGGCCCTCGCTCGCCGCGTAGGTGCCCGCCTCGCACTCCTCGCACTCGATGGTGGAGGCTGCGAAGCGTCCGATCGGGCACAGCTCGCAAGCAGACATGTTGGCCGAAGGGGCGATGCTGCCTGGAGCGCAAGGCGCTGGCTGCGCGGCGCCGCCGGCGCAGAAGCTGCCAGGCGCGCAACCGACGCAATCGTCGAGGCTCTCCAGCGTGGTGAACGCGTTGCCGTTGTAGAAGCCGGCGGGGCAGCTCGCGGGCAGCTGAGCGCTACTTCCCTTGGGACAGAACGTACCCAGCGCGCACTCGAGGCAGCCCGCGGCTCCGGAGTCCGGCTGGTACGTCCCGAGGCCGCAGACGGTGCACTGGTCCTGAGCAGGCTTGGCTGCGGTTCCCGGAGAGCACACGGCAGGCGCGGCGCCACCTCCCGCGCACGACGAGCCGGCTGGGCACTCGAGGCACTCGGGGTCGCCGTCGGCGTCCGTAACGTTGGCGTACGTGCCAGGCGAGCACTGCGCGGCCAGCTCGCGCGACGACCCCACCGGGCAAAACTTGCCAGCAGCGCAGCGGACGCAGGCGGCGGCGGCGGGCTGGACCTGGTAGTACCCCTCGGCGCACAGCTCGCACGCGTCGTTGCGGGTGCCGTTGGCGAAGCTGCCCTCGCGGCACGCCGTCTGCTCGGTGGAGCCGGTGGTGGCGAAGTGGCCCGGCAAGGCGGCGGTGCACTCGCCCGCGGCGGTGAGGTTGGTGGCGGTCGAGTACGACCCGGCGGGGCAGGGAAGGGGCAGGCTCGTCCCCTTCGGACAGTAATGACCAGCATTGCACGGCAGCGCCTCATAGGTCGCCTCTGTGGGGCACTGGGAGCCTGCTGGGCAGCGGCCGCCACAAGCGCTGCTCGACTGCTCCTCTGGGTAGGCCGAGCCGAGGACGCCGGCGGCGCAAGCAAAGGGGAAATCCTCCTCGACGGGTAGCAGTGGCAGCTGGTAGAGGTCATCGCCGAGGAGGGAGGAGTCGTCCTGCCAGTTGCAGGGCTGCACGAAGGTCGGGGCCTGGCAGTACCACAGCTCGTTGACCGTCGCGATGCAAGCCTCCTCCTTCTCTGGGCTGCTGTGCCTGCCGCACGCCTCCAGCTTCTCCACCTCCGACAAGGCGCCGATGGCATCGCTCTCCGCGAGCGCGCAATCGTCGCGGTGCTCGAGGCAGGCAGTTTGCTTTTCCTCATCGTAGTACGGATCGTAAGCGCACGCCCCGCGGTACACCTCGCAGCGCGCGTTTGGCAGCCAGTGGCCGGCCGGAGCGGGAAGGGCATAGGAGACCTCGCCAGCGAGCAGGAAGATAGAGCGACCCTCCGGGGCAGAGCAGCCGCTGATGAGGGTGCCGTCGCTCAGAGAGGTGCTCCCGCCCGCCGAGTAGAGGCCGCCGCCCCCCTCTGCGGCGATGCAGTTGGAGATGGTTGAGCGGGCCAGGCTGGCTGAGCCCGACTCCACGTACACTGCTCCGCCTCGCGTGGCATTGCAGCCAGAGATGGTGGAGTCGGCCACGATGAGGTCGGTGGCAACCATGTATGCAGCTCCGCCTCCGTGATTAGCAGCGCTGTAAGACTGCACAGCGCCAGCCGAGCAGCCCGTAATTGTCGAGCTGCTTATCGAGACCGCACCGCTGTCCCGCGCGTAGACGACGCCGCCGTGCTGCGGTTGCGAGGAGAGAGCGGGGTGAGGCAGCCGTGGCCCTCTCCATCTCCCGCCCCGCTGCCGGGCGGCGCTGGTGGAGGGAGGCTAGCTCTACGCGGCGCACCAAGCCAGCAGAGCAGCCCGACACGGTCGAGCCGATTATCGAGACCGCACCACTGTACCACGCGAAGACGACGCCGCCGTACTGCGGTTGCGAGGAGAGAGCGGGGTGAGGCAACCGTGGCCCTCTCCATCTCCCGCCCCGCTGCCGTGTGGCGCTGCTGGAGGCGGCTAGCTCTACGCGGCGCACATCGCCAGCCGAGCAGTCCCTCACGGCCGACTCGGTTATCGAGACCGCACCGCTGTTCCACGCGTAGACGACGCCGCCCTCCTGCGGTTGCGAGGAGAGAGCGGGGTGAGGCAGCCGTGGCGCTCTCTTTGCTAGATAACGCGGCACACCCCGTAGGGAAAAGAGCCAGTGGCAGAGCAGCCCCTCACATCCGAGTCGATGATCTCGACGTCGCCTGCGCCGTCCGCGTACACAACGCCGCCGCTGCCTGCACTCCCGTTGACGAGGGTCAGCCCCCGCAGGGTGAGGCTGCAACCGCCCGAGAGGTGAAAGAGCCTGGTCTGCCCCTGGCCGTCGAGCGTCGCGCCCTTGCCGCTGCTCGCGACGGTCACCTTGGTTCTGGAGGTGCACCTGAACTGGCTGCTCAGCTCGAAGTGCGCACTGGGCGGCAAGTAGATTGAGACGCTCTTCGCAGCAATTCCGGAGCACGCTCTGTACCGCCCAAGGATCGAGAACTCGGAGGTTTCGGTAGGGCGGCAGTCGAACGTAGCCGCTACAGCTGGATCGACTGTGGCCGTGCAGTCGCAGAAGAGCTCATCCGAGACGTCTTCATCCTCACTGATTGCGTTACTGAACGCGACCCGGCAGTAGGCCTGGTTTAGGGCTCGGACGATTCCCATGAGGTCCGAGAGTAAGCACACAGGGGCGTTTTCGTTCTCGATCAGGTTGCGGAGCTCGGCCTCGCTCGCCGCGGCGACAAAACCGGGGGCGAGCGGCGGCAGAGGCGGTGAAACTGGAGGCAGTGGTGGCGGTGTTGAGGGACGCGGTGCACATGCCAGCGGAAGCAGCGCGACGAGAATCAGCCACGCGCCGCGCCTCGACCCCGTCCGGCACCGCACGAGGCGCCCTCCCGAGTTGGTCCGCCGCAGCAAGGCCGCACCGTAGCGCGGCGGCCACATCCACTGCCTCAGCAGCCCGCCGCACGCTCCGAGCAGCAAGAACAAGGCGGCCAAACGCTGACCGCGCTGCCGGGCGCGGCCAGGCGCGGAAGAAGAGGTTCCGCTCGTGGAGGGAAAGTGGAACGGGGAGGGCAGCTCGATGGAGCGCTCGTCGGCCGGTGGGCCCGTGGGAGGCTTGTCGGTCTTGCAGAGCTCGTCGGTGAGCGCGTGGCGAGGCTCCACGTGCCACGCAAGGGCGGCGCAGTGCGGCTGCCAATCGGCGCACACACTTGGGACCGAGAAGATATCTGACTCGACCGCGTTCGAGTCGGCGACGGTGCTGACCTCTGCAGGCCACGCCGGCCCCTCAAGCGTGGCCGCGAGAAGAGGTTCGATGGCCCGGCAACGCTGGAGGAAGAGGTCCTTGGTTGGGACTCGAGAAGCGTCCGTCAATCCGTCGTTCGCCCGCCACTCGCCACCGGCGTGCATGCTAGCGACGGGCGCGCCGAGGCCAGTCTCGACCAGCTTCCGCACCTCCAGCATCCCAGGCTTCCCAGCGTCGGCGGGCCGCAACTCGGGCGACGTGTCGTTCACGGGCAAGACGGTGTCGCGTCCCCGAGCGATGATCCCCGTCCTGTTGCTGTAGACGGGACCGACGAGGTCGATCTCAGGCTCGCCCTTGCGCTCCATGCTGTTGCGCGAGGCCGGGACGGTCTCCAAGTCGGCCCCGCCCTACACGCAAACAACAGGCACAATCCGGAACCGGATTACAAAGCTCGCACATAGAAAGAGCCAGAGGGGCGCTCACCGGCTGCTTCTCGTAAATTTCCTTGACGGACGCCAGCGGCTCGCCAATTAGGTGCAACGGCTCGCCCACTGCCTCGCCGATCTCGTCCATCAGTGCTTCCCACGAGCGCCCCTCGTCGCGTCCGCCCTGATCAGCGCGCGGGCTGTTAGTCACGAGCTTGCGCGGTGGGGATACTAGCACGCGCGAGCGAGCACGCACCGGGTGGTTGGCGGGCGCGCTGTCCGACGATACGATGGCTGCAAACGAGCTGGCGTCGTTGCTGCCAACCTCGCAGAAAGCGTTGGGCGATGCCGGCGTGAACGGCTTTGCGACGGTCGCGAGAGGCGATGTCGGCCACGGGGAGTCGTACCGCTGCGAGGAGAGAAGCGCGGAAGTGGCAGAGTACGAGGAGTGCGCAAACGCGGCTCCGAGGCAGATCAGCGCGAGGATGGCAAAGAGGCGGAGCAAGTTGTAGGACGGGCAGAGCTTGGGCCACGAGAACCGGCCGGAGGCCGAGACGGAGCTGTCCAGCGTGGGAACTGTGGTCGTCTCGACCATGCCCTGAACAGGAGGGCGCGAGACTGGCCGTGCGCGCGGCAAACGGGGGCGGAGGCCGCATATGTGTGCAGGCGGCGCGCACCGAGTCCGTGGTCGGCGGCGTGGAGCCGCGGGGCGGCCGCGCCTTGTGGGCCACCTTGCCGCCGCCACCGACGTCCTCGTTGCCGTTCGTTCCGAGCAGGGCCCCGAACCGGTTCTTGCCGCCGACCCAGGAGACGTTCTCGACGCGGCCGACCCGGGCGGACGAGCCCTTGCGCGCCTTCTTGCGGCGCAGTTTCGACGGGTTGGTCCAGCCGGAGATGCCCTGCGCACGCGCAAGCGGTGGGTGCGTCAATTATAGTCGAAGCGTGCGAGGCGATCGGCGCCGTGGCGGGCTTCACCCCCGGAGACTCCTTGGCCGAGACGGTCCGGTCGGCGTCGCCCTACGCAATGAAAGAGGGGTGGGGTCAAGGGGTGGGTCGGCAGACGCACGGCGCAGAATGCAAGGTGCGCGCCGCCGGGAACTCCTTCATCGACGGCAGCGGCGCGTCGCCGGCCGCCGCCGGCTCGAGAGCCGGATCTTCTTTGGTGACGCCGCTGGGGGCCGTCGGTGGGTCGATCGAGGTGGTGCTCTTGGAGCAGTCGACCAGGTTGGGCTCGCCCTTGCCGGTCTTCCACTCGTCGATGCCCTGCGCATGTGCGAGAGGCAAAGGGCCGATAGGAGAACCGCCCGTGGGACTCCCGCTACACCCGTGAGGTGTGTGCACGCGCTGAGAGAAACTCACCGCCGTGGCGAGCTTCTCCTCTGGAGACTCCTTGGCCTCACCCTCGCGCCCGTTGTTGCGGCGCGGGTTCGACGGGGTCGTCCAGTCGGCGAAAGCGCTCGGCTTGTGGGCGGCAGACACGGCCTTGGCAGAGTCGAACGCGGTCAGGTCCTTCTTGGGGACCTCCTTGAGGAAGGCCTCCGCGCCAGACTCTGCCACGGGGATGTCCTTCGCGAGGGCTACCTTGGTGCCGCACGCCTGTGGCCGAGGGAGCTACGCAGGTGTTTGGAGGCTTGGAGGTCGCACGGATTATGTTGATCCGGGCGTGCGAACGCACCTCGTCTTCGAGGAGCACGGGAGCCATCGGCGCAGACTCGCCCTCGGACGCGACGGGCGTCCCGCCGCCGTCGCCGATGACGTCCTTGAGCGACGCGGGCCCGCTCTCGGACGAGATGCCGTCGGCCTTGCCTCCGGCAGCGTCGATGACGGACGAGAGCGGCGACGGATCGGCGACGGTGTACGTGAGGCGCCGCGAGTCGGCGCAGGAGTCGAGCGAAGCGCGTGCCGACGACGCAAGCACGACGCCGACGTCCTCAAGCGAAGCGGGCTGCTTGCTCTCGGACTGGAGCGAAACGGGCTCGCCCTTGGGCTGGATGCCGTCCTCGAGCGAAGCGGGCTCGCCCTTGGACTGGATGCTGGCGGCCTTGGCTCCGACAGCGGTCGTGTTGCCCGCCAGCGACGCCTGTGACAGCCAGAGGGCGAGAGGATAAGTCTTGAAGGTCTCGTGGGAGCGCAGTTTCACTGCGCGCAAACACGCGCCTGCTTGTCGGCACGCGGCGGCGGCGGAGGTGGAGAGATCTTGATAGCGAGCCGATTACCGTCGGCCGGCACGAACTCGAGTTTGAGCTTGTCGAGCATAGGCGGTCGAATGAGTTCCTATATGGAGGAAAGTAAGACGGGACAGTGAGGAACGAGTCTATGGGATCACGACCATGTGAACGAGGGTCAAAAAACACTGTGGAGATGATTGGGGGTATATTGGTGCATGTGGACATGGTACATGGACATGGGGTGTGTATGAGGCTGTGCACAAAAATGGTGCCGCTCAAGGGCATGCTGAATGGGAAGAGAGAGCGAGCCGGAGAGAGGAGAGCCGCGCCTACGGGCAACACGTCGCGGCGTGAGCGTCGAGACGAGGCCGCCGGCACGCTCTCTCGCGTCCTCGGCGCGCGGACTGGAGCAAGCGAGAGCGGGTCGCTCTCTTGCCAGAAGAGAGGGAGGTGCGGTCGCGCGGGACAAGGGTGGGGAATGGGCAGCAGCGGACGCGTCTCGCGACCTCCTCGATGGCAGCGGCTGTACCTGCGAGCGGGAGCAGGCAGGCGGTGCGAGGCCGAGGGGGGTCAGCCGCTCGCGCCGCGATCGAGGGCGCATCGCGTGGTGAGGAGGTGCGGCGGATTCCGTGAGCAATAGGCGGCGCGGGGGTCTAGGCGTGCAGCTCGCGGCGGCATAGTCGGGCGCAATGCGGCGCGGCAAGCGCGAGCGGGCGAGGAGAGTGCCAGCTTGCCTTACGACTCGCTCTCCGCGTAGAGCGTTTTGACGCAGAGAGCGGTCACATCTTCGAGTCACCGTTCACAGTTGTGGCTGTGAATTGACCCGTCGGGTCGGGTTGTTGCTGTACCCTGTGTCCCTTGGCTTGCCTGGTGTGGATGTCTAAGGCCGTTCCGTCTTGCGCCGTTGCGGCAGTGGCGTCGCGCTCTCGCTGCCTCCCCCCGCACCCCCCCCCCCCTCCAGCAACCGCCCCCATCGCACTACGTGCGATTGGGTGTTGCTGTGGGCAAGGTAGTACCGTGGGCGCGCCCTCGCAGCCCACCGTCCCGCTCCCCCCTGTCGTCTTCCTTCTCACCTTCCCCGCCCTCTGCGCCCCCTCCTCCGCCGTTCCTCCCCGTCATCGTGCCCCGCAGCATTGCAGCCAGTCTAAGAGCCTGATCCCGCGTCCACTCGTCCCCCGCATCGCCCGCTCTTCCTCCCTCGCCGCCTCCCTCAGTCCGCCGCGTCCTCTGCCCGGCCCGCCGCGTCTTTCGCACCGCCTTCTCCGTCCTAGTGCTTATGCCCACGTCTCCCCCCTCCGCCGCTACCACTGCTACTACCCCTGTGGCAGTCGCTACATGGCACGCCTGTGTCTCGGCCGCCTCCATCGCCGTCGCTCCATCCTCCTCTTCGTACGCGAGCAGATCGCGATTCTCATGGAGCATCTCCTCCATACTCTTGCGCCCCTCCTGCCCGTGTTGCGCGCACAGCCACACGGGGGAATGTCGATATAAATTGTTAGTTTGGCTCTCGGATACTATCTCGTATCTGTTGCAATGTACATTTAGTCTGTCCTTTGGGTTGTTTGCATGTTTAGGTGTTTTGGTTCTGGTGTTCGGGCGAGGGGAACTGAACGAAAGATTGAACGTGAGTTGTCCGTATTACGATGCTCTCTCTCTCCGTGGGCTTCCCCGTGGACGTCACCGTCCCACACCATGTAAAGGCCCATACGCGCCGTTAATCGGCGCGACAGGCGTCACGTCTTTCTGTGCGCGGTGTGCGGAAACGCTTTGGACGGATTGGGCTGTCGTCGGCGGCGTGGCGACACTGATCCGGCGTGCAGCTGGTCGGCGTGTAGCTGGTGCGTGCTCGTGTGGCCAAAATGGATCAGCGAAAAAACACGCTCCGCAGCCGCCGAAGTGGGTGTGAAGGGGAGAAGTGTAATTTTCGGAATAGGGGATAGGCGGTGGCGAATAGGCTGTGGAATAGCCTGTGGTCTAAAGTATTTCACACTATTTCAGTTAGGCACATACAGTTCGAACTGTAAAGTATTTCACTTCGTATTTCATGAAATAAAGGTCAGGGCACCCAGGGGCAAAGCAGGATACACCGGCACCGCGCAGGGGCTGCAGCAGGCTGTGCGTGGGACGTGCACGTGGGAGCGTTACAGCTTTACCGTTAAAATTTTCAACTTTGTCACAATTTTCTTTATACAGCCGACCCGTACTGCGCCAGTCAGCACAGTCTGCAGTCACGTGCCACTGGAGCTCCGTATTCTTGATCTGGACTCTCTCGCCCTCCGCTTCATCTAATCTTGCATCTTCTTATCTGAGCGACGGAAGTCAGATTCTCGATGACGCGACTCGGCGTCGTGTGCAAGTATCGATCGATTGCAAGACAGCACTCGGTGAAGGCACGAGGCCAGGCCCTCTGTTGTGCGCACTCCAGCTCATAAGGTCCCAGCGCAGTCTCTGCATCGTCCACGTGCCGCGCCCTCATGAAGCCTCCGGCCTGGCGCTTCCGCAGGATGACGACCGGGAACTTACCCGAGCCGTGGACAAAGGATGGTGAACGCATCAGCCCTCTCTTCAAACTGGCTCTGGTCCTGCCACCGCAGCGCCTGCTCAAAGATGCGCATGATGGCCTCCTCGAAAAACCACGACGCCCGATCGCGGTGGACCGCAAAGAACCAATCTGCTGGCGCACTGTCAACCTTGAGGGGCATGATGACCTTCCCGGGCGGGAGGCTGTCGAACAGCTTGCGTGGCATCGGGAAGAGTGGCAGTAGGTCTGGCCGAGTACGGATTATCCACTCGTACTTGTAGCCGCGCTGTGTCTCGTGTGCGGCGATGTCGCGAAAGGCCTGCCGCACGTGAAAGTAGGAGAGCAGGCCGTGCGCGTGTCTGGCATCCGTGAACTTGGTGACGTAGTTTAGCTTGGCGCCTCGTAATCTCGCTCTGCGCATCGGGCTGCAGGCTTCTCACAGCCTGGACGACCTGCTTCAGGACGCCCCTCGCGTCCATCCCCTGCGTTGGGTCGCTCAGCGAGATGAGCATGAAGGTGTCCGAACTCGATGGATAGCTGATCTTGATGGCATGTGAGACGAATGGCAGCCACAGCACTCGCACAGCACCGACAAACGCCACGGCAAGACCGGACATGCGGTAGCGCGACCTCCTCGATGGCAGCGGCTGTACCTGCGAGCGGGAGCAGGCAGGCGGTGCGAGGCCGAGGGGGGTCAGCCGCTCGCGCCGCGATCGAGGGCGCATCGCGTGGTGAGGAGGTGCGGCGGATTCCGTGAGCAATAGGCGGCGCGGGGGTCTAGGCGTGCAGCTCGCGGCGGCATAGTCGGGCGCAATGCGGCGCGGCAAGCGCGAGCGGGCGAGGAGAGTGCCAGCTTGCCTTACGACTCGCTCTCCGCGTAGAGCGTTTTGACGCTGTCGAACCACCAGCCCGACGCTCACTACACTTGTAGTGAGCGTCGGGCTGGTGGTTCGACACCGAGTTTGAAAGATCTGTTTCTCTACGTCTCTCTTCACATAAACGCACAACTCCGGACCCAAGACGCATAAGCACAGACAGTCTCTCTTCACAGGAAAATCCTGTGAAGAAAAGGAAAAAGTGACAGCAGAGAGCGGTCACATCTTCGAGTCACCGTTCGCAGTTGTGGCTGTGAATTGACCCTTCGGGTGCGTCGGGTTGTTGCTGTACCCTGTGTCCCTTGGCTTGGCGGAATGGGGGTACAGGAAAAGAACTATACCGGAAAAGAATTGAAAAATTGTGCTTTATTTTGTGAGGTTGTTTCGTGTTAGGTTGGGTTGAGAGAGATTTTTAGCAATACCAAACAACTCTAACACTCACACGTCATTTGGGGCCTGGAGCCCCTGCACAATGATGTTTATGGTGGTTAAAAGTTTGGGGGGGGGGGGGGGGGACAGACGGTTTTGGGGATCTGTTCACGCGCGCGCGAGACGTGCAGACAGGGTTGCCAGGTGAGAGCGAATGGCGCGGTTCACGCCTCGCACAACAGAGAGAGAGATGCGCTCTGCATGGTGGGACATATTTGTTTGTTGTTTGGGTTGTGGTTGGGGTGAGGTTGTTCCGAGTGAGGTTGGTGTCCGAGGAGGCCACCGGCCAAAAGCGCATGTCTTGAAGGTCCGATACTGGAAGCCCATATAGGCACCTTACACTCCCCCGCAGTATCGCACCTCTTGAGCGACACTACGTTTCCGCAGCTGGGGATTCTCCGGGTACCCCTCTTTGTACCCGTGCTGGCCGGATTCGTTGGAATGCGGAGATAGTAACTACTCTCTGTGGTGCCCCCTTACATGTTTTCTTTCTTTTTCTACTCGGAGCCAGTGATACGAGAATACGCACGTGTTACGAGAATACACACTGCCCCCACGGAGTACCTGTACTACTCGACGATAATACAAGAATACGCAGCTTGGAAGTTGCAGACGCCTATAAAGAAAAAAGAGCCAGCTAAATTTCGGCGGCTAAATTTAGCAAAGGACGGGCGCTTTTGATCGGCAAAGCAAAGTTGGAGTAACGGCGACCGCGTCGCCACAATGCCAGTCGCCTGTCGAGCAGCCTTGGCGGCGCGCATGCGCCGCAGGCTGGGTTGACCGACAGCCGCGCGCCTCGAGCCTCTCGCTCCACTCGCGGCACGACGCACCCCGCGCGCCGGTCAGCGCAACAGGAGTATTGCGACATGCTGCACAACGCCAAGGACAGCACTGAGAAGCTGGCGCCAGTCGCCCACCAGCATGTCTCAGCACCGGGTGAGGGAGCATGCTGCGCACGCTGATGCAGCAGGAGGTCACCACCAATCAGGCCCTCACGCCACCGCACGGCCGCCCTCGAGCACCAGCAGCCGCGCTGCGCAATGCTCAAGCTCAGGAGGCCACCCTGCTTCTCGCAGCTTTGTGCAGCGCAGCGAGCGAGCAGCGCCGCACCCGGCGGAGGACCCATGGCGTGCTCAGCCAGCCGTGAGGCGGAGGCAGGCCGAGTGAGCGCGAGCCTCGCGGGAGGCCATGCCCCGCGCACCGGCGAGCGAGTGGCACGAAAGAGCGCAAGTCGCGCGTGTGAGTGAGTGAGTATTCTTGATACGAAACCACGACGACACACACCAGTCGACTCGCATCGGTTGCCTCCATGAACGGCGGAGCTATTCTCGCGCCCACACCACACCTGGCTCCAACGTGGACACGCCCATAGCTGGGGACACTACTAGGTCACGCATCGCATCAGAAGTTTTGTCTCTGGGCCCCGAAAGGCATCTCTAGCAGCGTCGTTACACATGCCCCCTCCCCTCCTGGGCGCATGCGCCTCACGTCTCGCCAGAGCATAAGCCCTTGGCGTGTGGCGAGACGAGTTTTTCGCCATGCAGCGAGCAGCAAGCCGCCCGCCGCAAACAGCCGGAGGCCTCGCCGCGGCACTGGCTGCGCCGCGGTCCCGCACCCGTCGACGCAGCTCCCCCCGCGGAAGACCGACCGCGCGTAGCGACGCCTTGACGATCGAGATGAGCGTGCCTGAAGCTCGCCCACCTACTGCCCCTGAGAGTTGGTTACGAGTGGGATCAGCTCCCCCCCTTGGGATCACACACACACACACACACACACACACACACACACACACACACACACACACACACACACACACACACACACACACACACAGGTAGGTAGGTAGTAAGGTGAAGAACAGCCAGGCTCGGACTGGACACCAACGCGGTATGGGTGGACGCTGGACAGATGATGACGACACGCACGAGCGACACACAGACACAAACAAGCTCACGAGACACACAGCCAGCGGGCTGCCACACATCCTGAGTGGGCGTACACATCACTCAGGCCACGTCCCCCCTGTCGCCCCCCCCCCAGCACTCCACGGTCACACGCAAGTCCGTCGTAAATTCGGATTATTGCCGCCCTAGCCCCGGGGGTGCGCGTTCGCAGGGTAATTCTTTCTTATATTCTTTCGTGCAATCAGACGCCGTAGCGCGCTGCCATGGTGGCCGCTGCCTTGGGCAGTGGCCACGGTGGCCGACCCAGGGCTCCTACGCGGCTACAGCCGCGCGCGACCGCTGCCGCTGGCACCGGTCGCGAGGACTCTGGCTCGGCATGCGCGCCACCGGCCGGTGGGCCGCGCTCCGCAGGACGACGCCTGGATGCAAAAGGCATCCCGTGCACGCTTCAGCAGAGCTCGGCCGGCCGGCCGCCGCGATGGGGCGGCGAGCACCTGGAGGCCCCTCCTGGCGCTGCTGCCTCAGCTCGACCGCCGGGCGCGCCGCGAGGCGAGCAGCAGCGAGGCGAGCAGCAGCGAGGCGAGCAGCAGCGAGGCGAGCAGCAGCGAGGCGAGCAGCAGCGAGGCGAGCAGCAGCGAGGCGAGCAGCAGCGAGGCGAGCAGCAGCGAGGCGAGCAGCTGCGAGGCGAGCAGCTGCGAGGCGAGCAGCTGCGAGGCGAGCAGCTGCGAGGCGAGCAGCTGCGAGGCGAGCAGCTGCGAGGCGACCTGCTGCGAGGCGACCTGCTGCGAGGCGACCTGCTGCGAGGCGACCTGCTGCGAGGCGACCTGCTGCGAGGCGACCTGCTGCGAGGCGACCTGCTGCGAGGCGACCTGCTGCGAGGCGACCTGCTGCGAGGCGACCTGCTGCGAGGCGACGTCTGCCGCCGCGCTGGCCACCCGCTTCCTCGCCAGCCCCTTCTCACTCTCGAGGAGGAGCTCTGCGATGTGCTTGGCGTCAGTCTGGACGACGCCGACGTGGTTGTCCTCCGGGAGGCCCTTCGGCGGGTGGGGAACCAGAGCGAGCTGCGGCGGGCGGGGCCGCGAGGCGGCGGCGAGTGGCGGAGCGTCATGCGATGCGGCGGCTGCCAGGGCTGCGTCCACCCGCGACTCAGGTCCGGGTTTGACCTGAGCGCGCAGTGCGCTTCGTCTCCCTCTGGCGGAGGTGGACCCGCTGTGTCTGTTGACACATCGGATTCCACGCCGCCGGTGGAGGAGGGACTTGGGCGCACGGTGCTGTCGGCTGGCAGTTCTGGCCCGCCTTCTGGTCTTGGAGATGTCCACGTTCACGCGACTGTCGGAGGTAAATCGCCCGAGCTCGTCTCGGGCGTGGCCGGCACTCCGTTCTTTTATTCCCAGGTGAGTACAATCCAGGATCAGGTGGCGGGCGGGGCGGCTGTCAGGACGCCAGCGGAGGCGGCGGTCGAGCGGGCGGGCGTGAGGACCGGGCGAGGCGGCGGGCGGCGGGCGAGGCGCCAGGCGGGACGGCTGCTGGCGCAAGTGCGCATGGGGGAGACGGCGGCGCGGGTGGCGAGCGCACGCGCAGATGGGGGGATCGGGAGGGGGGCGGAGTCGATTGCGGCTTTGGGGAGGGTCCGGCGGGGAGGGCGGGGTGGGTCGGGACGGGGTGGGGCTTTGGGGAGGGGTCCGGGGTGGGGTGGGGTGGGGCGGGTGTCGGAGGAGGGGATTTCGGACGCCGGCTCTTGTGGCGAGGACGATGGCTTCTAAGGAAGCCGTCGTCTGCGCCTTGTCTGTCGTGTGAATCGTGCGTGTGCGAGAGCCTTTTTTGTGAAATTCTTCTTTCGGATTATTTGCCGCTCAACAACCGTCGCGGGAGGGCGCACATAGCCCATTCTCGGCCCCCAATCGCCACTGCCCACCCGCCAGAATCTCCTGCCGTCGCCACAGGTGCCTCGGGCGCTGTGGCATGGGCGTGACGGGCTTCTCCGCCCTCCTCAAACACGCCGCGGTGCCGACACCGCTCACGCAGTTTGCCGGCAAGAGGCTCGCGGTGGACGGCAATGTGTGGCTGCACCGCGGCACCTACTCGTGCGCGCTGCAGCTCGTCTCGGGCGAGGCAACCTCGGGCCACATCCGGTACTGCCGCAAGCTCGCCGAGCTGCTCGTGTCGGCAAACTGCCGCGTCCTCGTCGTGTTCGACGGCCGCCCGCTTCCGGGCGGGAGGAGAGGAGGACGGGCGGATGCGCCGACGGTCGCTCGGTGTGGCCGTAGGCCGGTCGCTGCCGGCCAAGGGCGAGGAGCACGGCCGCCGCCGCGTGCAGCGGGCGCGGGCGCGGCGAGAGATGGAGGAGCTCGACGAGCAGGCGCGGGAGATGACCCGAGATTGCCGAGATTGCCCGAGATTGCCCGAGGTCAGCCGAGATGGAGGAGCTCGACGATCTCAGGTGCGGGAGATGGAGGCGGAAGAGGCGGCTGGCGGAGGCGGCTTCTCGGGCGAGCTGCGGGGGCGTGTCGAGGAGGTGCGGCGGAGGCTGGAGGAGGCGGCGCGCCGCGCCGTCCGCGTCTCCGACGAGATGGTGGAGGAGGCGGGAGATAGCCGAGAGATAGCCGAGAGATAGCCGAGAGATAGCCGAGAGATAGCCGAGAGATAGCCGAGAGACCGTCGAGAGATAGCCGAGAGATAGTCGAGAGATAGCTGAGAGAGAGCCGAGATCTGATGAAGCGGCGCCATGAATGAGCCGGGAACATACCGAGTGCATACTTAATTAATTAGGTGATGGCTGACCTGAGCGTAATTAATGAATACTTAATTAATGAATACTTAATTAATCAGGTGATGGCCGACCTGAGCACACTCAGCGGCGTCGAGGTGACGAGCGCGCCGTGCGAGCACATTCATTGGCACCACCAAATAAGTACAGTAGCGTCTAATTAGGTGATGCGTGCGCCATACGAGGCGGACGCGCAGCGCGTGCACGACGCGCGTTTTGGCGTCTACTTCCCTAATGAATGCGCGAGTTAGCAGGTCCTCGCGTGCGATCGACCACCTCCACACGACTGGTTGATGCATTCGTTGAGTGAATGAATCGCCGAAGTAGGCGGACGCGCAGCTCGTGCACTTGGCGCGCCACTCTGACGTGCACGCGGTGGTTACCGAGGACTCGGACCTCGCGGCGAGATCTCGCCGAGATCTCGCCGAGATCTCGCCGAGATGTAGCCGCGAGTGCTGTTCGAGACTCGACACCGTTCGTTGATCATGAGCCAGTGGATGGATGCACCAGGCGCACGCGCTGCCGCGAGTGCTGTTCAAGCTCGACCGAGTCAACGGGCTCGCAATGCTCGTCGAGCGGACCAATTAATCCAAGCAATGAATTAATGAGCTGCTAAATTAATGAGCTACAGGATCGCAATGCTCGTCGAGCGAGACCAATTAATTAAGCAGTGAATGAACTCGCTAATTCATGACTCTAGGATCGCAATGCTCGTCGAGCGAGACGCGCTCTTCAAGCTGTCGACGCGCGGCTTCTCGCTTCGAGGCGACGACCAGACGACGCGGCCGCAGAAGCGTGTCCTGCTGACAGGTCTTCGTTCGACACTTGAGTTGTGAGGAGCTAGGCTACGACGAGACGATGCTGCTGCACATGCGCGTCCTGTGCGCGGGCGTACACTCCCTCGGCACGCATCGCTCACTCACTCGCCGGTGCATTAGGTGCGTCCTGTGCGGTGTGGACTACCTTGCCTCTCCGCGCGGCTTGGGGATCAAGACGGCAAACAAGCTGGTCGGCAGGCAAGCACACCAACACACACACACACAGAGACACAGACACACACACTTGGACACACACACACACACACACACACACACACACACACACACACGCACACACACACACACGCACACACACACACGCACACACACACACACACACACACACACACACACGCACACACACACACGCACACACACACGCACACACACACACACACACACACACACACACACACACACACACACACACACACACACACACACACACACACACACACACACACGCACCGCTCACCCACGCACACACACACACACACACACACACACACACACACACACACACACACACACACACACACACACACACGCACAAGCTCGTCGGCAGGCTCAAGGACGGCATGCGCGCCATAAAGCACCTGTCCAGTTGCCTAATCAACTAGTTAAGTCACGAATTCCCAGGCTCAAGGACGGCATGCGCGTCATTAAGCACTTGCGCGTGCACGAGCGGGCGATCGGCGTGCCGGAGGGGTAATCAGGTAGAGTCCTCTCGGGGAATTAAGTAATTAAGTGCTTAATTAGGCGATCAGCGTGCCGGAGGGGTACGAGCGCTCGTTCTTCCAGGCACGAGATATGGGGAGATATGGGGAGGTATGGGAAGATATGGGAAGCTGTGAGAAGATGTGGGGAGGGATGGGGAGGGATGAGGAGATGTGGGGAGATATGGGGAGGTATGGGGAGGTATGGGGAGATATGAGGAGATATGAGTCCTCCCTCCAGGCCCTCGCCTCCTTCAAGCACCAGCGGGTCTGTGAACAGCGCCTCTTCACACCTCGAGCTGTGAACAGGCCCTCGCCTCCTTCAAGCACCAGCGGGTGTGGTGCGAGCGCGAGCAGGCCGCCGCGTCCCTCCTCTCGCCTCCTCTCGCCTCCTCTCGCCTCCTCTCGCCTCCTCTCGGCTCCTCTCGCCTCCTCTCGCCTCCTCTCGCCTCCTCTCGCCTCCTCTCGCCTCCTCTCGCCTCCTCTCGCCTCCTCTCGCCTCACCTCGCCTCACCTCGCCTCACCTCGCCTCCTCTCGCCTCCTCTCGCCTCCTCTCGCCTCCTCTCGCCTCCTCTCGCCTCCTCTCGCCTCCTCTCGCCTCCTCTCGCCTCCCCTCGCCTCACCTCGCCTCACCTCGCCTCACCTCGCCTCACCTCGCCTCACCTCGCCTCACCTCGCCTCCTCTCGCCTCCTCTCGCCTCCTCTCGCCTCCTCTCGCCTCCTCTCGCCTCCTCTCGCCTCCTCTCGCCTCCTCTCGCCTCCTCTCGCCTCCTCTCGCCTCCTTCGCCTCCTCTCGGCTCACCTCGCCTCCTCTCGCCTCCTCACGCCTCCTCTCGCCTCCTCTCGCCTCCTCTTCGCTCCTCTCGGCTCCTCTCGCCTCCTCTCGCCTC
>NW_005197198.1:137938-140589 GCF_000372725.1 Emiliania huxleyi CCMP1516
GGAGGCGCGCCATATCTCGCCACATAACTCCGCACATCTCACCCACATCTCACCCCACCTCGCCACATCTCGCCACACCTCCCCACGCCTCCCCACACCTCCCCACATCTCCCCATCTCTCCCCATCTCTCCCCATCTCTCCCCATCTCTCCCCATCTCTCCCCATCTCTCCCCACCTCTCCCCACATCTCCCCCACATCTCCCCACATCTCCCCACATCTCCCCACGATCTGGGCCTGCAGGGTGGTCGACCAGACTATCGAAGAGATGGACTCACTGCTGCAGACGGGCAGGCAGGAGAGAGCGGACCAGCGGCAACGCGCGGCCGCCTCCGCCTCCGCCTCCGCCTCCGCCTCCGCCTCCGCCTCCGCCGCCGCCTCCGCCGCCGCCGTGGGCAGCGCGGGCTTGGGCCAGTTTAGCGACGAGGCGGACGACGGCAGCTGTCCGGGCCGGGGGCACGTCAGTCAGTCCGTACTAAAGGAGTGCGTCGTTGTGTTCCTCAGGAGGAGGATGGCTTCTTCGGCGAGGACTTCTTCGGCGAGGGCGGCGCGGCGGGCGAGCCTCCGCCGCCTTCTCCGCTCGCGGGCGGCGGGTATGGCTCGCCATATCTCCCCAGATCTCCCCAGATCTCTTCAGATCTCCCCTATCTCTCCCCTATCTCTCCCCCATCTCTCCCCCATCTCTCCCCCATCTCTCCCCTGTCTCGCCATGTCTCGCCATGTCTCGCCATGTCTCGCCATATCTCCCCATATCTCCCCCATATCTCGCCATATCTCGCCATATCTCCCCATGTCTCCCCCATATCTCGCCATATCTCGCCATATCTCCCCTGCAGGTACGGCCGCCTTCCGCCGCGGCCGTCGATGGACGAGGAGGGCGGTGGGGAGGGCGAGGGGGGCGAGGGGGGCGAGGGGGGCGAGGGGGGCGAGAAGGACGGCTCGAGACCTCGCGAGGCTGGCTGGGGGGCGTCAGCGGCGGGCGCTGGCGACTGGCCGGCGAGCTGCGCGGGCGGCGGGTGGGGCGGCGAGGGGGGCGGGTGGGGCGGCGAGGGGGGCGGGTGGGGCGGCGAGGGGGGCGGGTGGGGCGGCGAGGGGGGCGGGTGGGGCGGCGAGGGGGCAGGGGGGGAGGAGGGGGAGGGCGCGAGGGGGCGGGCGAGCGGCTCCTCACAGCAGAGGCGCGCCTGGCGTGGCCCGGGGGAGGGGGAGGCGGAGGGAGAGGCGGAGGGGGAGGCGGAGGCGGAGGCGGAGGGAGAGTGGGTGCGCGCTGCGTGCACGCTCCGCAACCCTCTGCCAGCTCAGCCCTCACCCCGACTGAGCCCCTCTCCCCTTAGGCGTGCGCTGCTTGCACGTTCCGCAACATTTCGAGCGAGCGTCGCTGCAGCATGTGCGAAGCCCTCCGCGGCGCGAGATGTAGCCGAGATATAGCGGAGATATAGCCGAGATATAGCCGAGATATAGCCGCGTGCGACGCCCTCCGCGGCGCGAGAGCCTAGAAGGGGAAGATCTCCCCATATCTCCCCACACCTCGAGAGCCTAGAAGGGGAAGATCTCCCCATATCTCCCCACACCTCGAGAGCCTAGAAGGGGAAGATCTCCCCATATCTCCCCACACCTCGAGAGCCTAGAAGGGGAAGATCTCCCCATATCTCCCCACACCTCGAGAGCCTAGAAGGGGAAGATCTCCCCATATCTCCCCACACCTCGAGAGCCTAGAAGGGGAAGATCTCCCCATATCTCCCCACACCTCGAGAGCCTAGAAGGGTAAGATCTCCCCATATCTCCCCACACCTCGAGAGCCTCGAAGGGGAAGATCTCCCCATATCTCCCCACACCTCGAGAGCCTAGAAGGGGAAGATCTCCCCATATCTCCCCACACCTCGAGAGCCTAGAAGGGGAAGATCTCCCCATATCTCCCCACACCTCGAGAGCCTAGAAGGGGAAGATCTCCCCATATCTCCCCACACCTCGAGAGCCTAGAAGGGGCGGACGCATTCCTGTACACTGCATACGTGATTTTAACTCGCGCTCGAGAGGACACGTGCTGCGCTGTACTCCGCCGTCTTCCGCTGCATTCCTTGTACTCTCTCCCGTGCAAACCCCACGCAGTGCCGTCTTCCCGCCCCCGATGCTGGACGCCTCCCGCACTAGGCTCGAGTCTCCCAGGGGCCAATGTGTCTGAGGCGCTCCTGCCCCCTCTCCTGCTCCCTTCTGCTCCCTTCTGCTCCCCTCGGCTCCCCTCGGCTCCCCTCGGCTCCCCTCGGCTCCCCTCGGCTCCCCTCGGCTCCCCTCGGCTCCCCTCGGCTCCCCTCGGCTCCCCTCGGCTCCCCTCGGCTCCCCTCGGCTCCCCTCGGCTCCCCTCGGCTCCCCTCGGCTCACCTCGGCTCACCTCGGCTCCCCTCGGCTCACCTCGGCTCCCCTCGGCTCCCCTCGGCTCCCCTCGGCTCCCCTCGGCTCCCCTCTGCTCCCCTCGGCCAGTCTCGGCTAATCTCGCCTCCTCTCTGCCACTCTCCAGGCGCAGGGGCGAGGGGGCCGCGCCGCGTCGCAAAGCAAGGCGAGGCGGGGCGGCGGGCTCCCGACCAACCGCAGCGAGCCCCGCGCACCCCAAGCCAAGCGAGCGCTGCTGTGCAACCCGTTCGCGACGGCGCAGCTGGA
>NW_005197198.1:140689-173249 GCF_000372725.1 Emiliania huxleyi CCMP1516
ATCACATTCAACACACACATATGGCAACACATGCCAGGTCTGCCGCCCGCCCCAGAACGCCATCCTCGCGGCGGCCAGCGCGGCGGGGGCGGCGAGCCGCGGAGGCGGCGCGGAGCCCCCGGGGCACGCAGCCGCCGCTCCGAGCCCCGCCGCTAACGCAGAGGGCGCGTCAAGCAGCGGGTCGCCGATGCCCGGCCGCCTGCCGGGGTCTCAGTCCAGGCCCCCGCCGCCCCAAGTCGCTAATTGCCCACTGAGTTGCAACTAGTTCAAGCTGCCTCTACGGCTAGGCCCGACCAGCTCCTTCATTCCATCGACCATTACGATTCATTACTCCAGTGGCTCATTGTGGCCTTAACTAGTTAACTAGGCCTCCGCCGCCGAGATATGGGGAGATATGTGGAGATCGCCTTAATTACTTACTAGGCCTCCGCCGCCGAGCAGCTGCAAGCGCGCCCGCGCCCCCGGCGCAAGTTCCTTCCTCTCGCTGCCCTCTCATCGCCTCGGGGCGCCGCGCGCCGCGTCGAGCACGCCCACCACGCGGCCCGCGGCCGGCAGCAAGAAGAAGCCGCGCGCGCGCGGCGCGTCGCTCGGCGGCCCGCTCGGCGGCCAGCCCGGCCTGGCGACTTTCTTCCGGCCCGCGGCGTGACGCATCTCTCTCGTCTGGCGGAGATCGGATCTCGCGAGATGGCGCGCACCCGAGTTGGACGCTCTCGCCGCGTGTGGCGGTGAGGCGCCTGGGGTCTCACATGTCGTCAAGAAGAACGGCGTGCGCTGATGGATCGGACAGTATTCACACACGACACGCACGCCCCGCGACGTCTGGAATGTAAAGTAATCTGCACCGCACGCGGCCTTTATTTTGATCTCTACTCTTGTCTCTGGTCTCTCGCTCTCTCTTGATCTCTTGAACTAGTTGAAGAGCGGTCTATTTTCTTCGGCAGCATGACACACACCCCTCACAAGGCTACAAACACAGCGTCGTGAGACAAAACTCACGTGTCACGACCGCCCGCTCGGTGTTGCTGCTTGCTCGCCGCGTCCGCCGGCTGGTCAAGGAACGGCAGCGCTTCTCCGGCGGGCAGCGGGACGTCGAACATGTTGAGTATCGCAGAGACGGCGGAGTAGCACCTGGCGGCGTGTCATGTCCGCCCTGAAAGCGGCACAGGGGGCCGTACGCCCCTCGCAGCGCGCGACTCATGACGCGCTGCAGCTGCGTGTGCGAGTGGTGGCGTCGTGTGACATCGCGATGCCTGGCGTGGCTCTGTCTCGGTGTGTGTGCCGTGCACCCCATCGTCATGCACAAGTCGGCCATTAATGAATGAATTAATTAATTAATCTCGGTGTGTGTGCCGTGCACCCCATCGTCATGCACAAGTCGGACATTAATTAATTAATTAATTATTAATTAATCTCGGTGTGTGTGCCGTGCACCCCATCGTCATGCACAAGTCGGCCATTAATTAATTAATTAATTAATTACTTATCGGTGTGTGTGCCGTGCACCCCATCGTCATGCACAAGTCGGCCATCCGCCGGTCGTCGCCTGGCGCGCCGGAGACGATGATTTATTGCTTAGCATCGATGGACTAATGTCTGTCGCTGAGGCGGGGCGCGTGGGCCGCACCCGGGCGAGGACCGCTGCCATGATGGGCTTCTCATGAGTTCATGGTTAGTAACGGGCGAGGCCCCCGCCGCCATGATGCTACTCGAGCTGCTCGGATGGCCGCCGCGCGCCTCCGAGCGCTACCTTGGCCGCCGCGTATGTGGGTGCCGAGACTCGCTTGGTGCGCATGAGCTCCAGCGCCAGCGAGTACACCGCCGCCTTTAACAATGCATGGGTTCATCAGTTAAGGAAGTGACAGCAAGCACGCCGCGGCCTCAATCAATTCATGCATTCATTGGGAGAGTGAGTTGTGACTCGCTTGCTGCACATGAGCTCCAGCGCCGCCTGGGCAGCCGAGCTGACCGTCAACGGGGCGTGGGGAGGGGGTCCGAGTGTCGGGATGAAGGGTGCCGCGCGATTCCGGGCCCGACGCTGTGCGTTTGCAATACAGGTCGTCTTGCTGCGGGTGTCTCTAGTCCGGCTGTGTGGCGCGGGCGAGCGGAGGCGGGCTGGGCAGCTGGCGTTGGGTCGCCTCGTCGGGCTTGAGCACACCGCGGAGCCGCTCAGCCGGCGCGCCCGCCTTGATGAGCGGGAAGGCGGCCTGCGCGCGGGCCCCACCCGGCAAACGGCGCCTCTCAGCGTGGCACTGAGAGGCGCGAGGAGGCGGGTGGCGCTCTCGCGAGGCGCGAGGGCGCGGCGGCGCGGGCGGGTTGGGGGGGCGGCGACCTCGGCGATGCCGGCCTTGCGAGCGAGCCGCTCGTGCGCGTACCACTCGAACTGCGCCCTCCAGTGCACGCCCACCACGAGGATCGCCACCTCGTACAGCCGCGGCTCGAGCGAGTTCTGGTGGCGCACGGCGCTGGCCAGGCGCTCGAGGTGCTTCCCGAGATGCGGAGAGGCCACCTCAGCATTCCACGGCCCACGCAGCCCGCCCTGCTCATCGAAGAGCGCCTCCTTGCCCACCACACCCGCGCGTGTCGACACGATGTCGTCGAAGAGCTCCTGCTGCGCCTCACTCAGATGCGGCGGCTGCAGCGGCGGGAGGCGCGCAGACGAAGTCGAGGCGAGGGCCATAGCTCGAAGGACGACGATGCGCCTGGTGTTGACAAGACTGCTCCGTCGGCGGGAGGCGGAGAAAACTCGCATGAGCGCCGCCGAACAGCTCGGAAAAAAGAAAACAAGTTGTGCGGGCACGGGACTCGCCGACCAGGGAGAGCCGGCCCGACCTCCCTGGGAGGGGTGGCGACGAGACACGATGCCGCCGCCCTCGCCCGGGGAGACCCCGGCCGGGCCGTCGACGCCCTCGGAGTCGGTGGAGCCGGGAGAGGCTGGCGAGGACGAGGGTGAGGGGGGTCCGGGGGGGAGCACAAACATAGGACGCCCATCCTTGCCCTCGTGCCGCCGAGTGCATATCCTATGCGAGAGAGATCCGGGATCCCCTGTGCCCTGTGCCCAGCCCTCTCCGCGCGGCGATGCGCCCTCCCCCCTCGCTTTTGCAAAATCCTGCAAAGGTGGGGATGTGACATGTGTCTGTCCTCGACCCAGCCCTAGCTTGGGATGTTCGTTTCATTTATTCATTTATTTAACTAAGTCACTAGAGATGCGGCGTCGCGGCGTCCGCGTACGAGGCGTTCCTCAGCAGCCAGTCGAACTGGTCGCGCGTGAGGTTCGTCTTCTCAACCGGGACGTGGTGGCCTCCGCGGTTGCAGCGCTCAAGCTCCGAGCTGTTGTACCAGCACGGGTCGTAGGCGGAGAGGCTCTCGAGGGCGGCGGTCGCATTGGCGTACACGCGACACGCGCAAACGCCGAAGAATGCGGCGACGGGCAGGCCGCCCGACACGTTTGCCGCCCCGAGCAACTTGCGGTAAATCGGCGCCTTGCCGGCCTCGCTGACGGCCATGTCGAACGGGTCGCGGAACTGCGAGATTGTTCACGGGCGCCAAGGCAGGGGCCGTGAGGCGGTGGCGGCGGTGCGGGGCGGGCGATTCAGGCATGTGCAGGCAGAGGCTTGCCGGCTTGATAAGCCAGGGGCAGAAGAGCGGCAGGTACTGTGGCCGTGCGAGGCCGCCGAGGTTGAGCACCTATACTCGAGACTCGCCACTTCAGGCGCCTCGTGACGCTCCCCGACGCGAGGCACCCCGCCGCGGATTGTCCACCGGCCGGCCCAGAAACTCTGGCAGCGAGCAGTTCTGCAGAGGCGGCGGCAGCCAGCCGTCTCGCGGCGCGGCGGTGTAGTTGCGCACAACCTCGTCCAGCTTCTTCCAGTTGATCACGATGCCTACTCTCAGGAGCGTCGCCGTATGGTTCACACCGCGTACCCGCTGAAAGCAAAGCAATCTCTGGGCGATGCCGGCGTCCGGGTCCATCCCGACTCGCGATGAGTGCTTCGCATTCACATACCGGGGCTGCGCCTGCAACGTCGCATACCAGCCCAAATCCTGCAGCGGCAGAGTTGTTGCGAAGGACATTGGTCCTCCTGCGACTGTAGTCGACTGTAGAACGCGCGTGACCAACCTCTCACAGACCAGCGGAGACAGCCGATACGACGTATAGTAGGGGGAGGGCTCCCAGGGCTTGGAGGTCTTTTCAGTTGCAACCATCGAGATCCACACACTAACACAGACGTCTGAAGAAAGGAAAGGAGGAGGGAACACCGTTTCACCTCGTGTGACATGTTGTATGGCCATCACACCCGAGAAGGTCACGGTCCCGAGAAGGTCGAAGAGAAGCGGCCACGCAACACACTACACACTCGCCTACTTGCGCCCACGCAGCAAGCACGGCCTCGAGATCCACAGACAGAGCCGCGCACGACGACGAGCTCACGCGCGCGGCCCATCAACGCGCTCGGGGATGGGGGCATCGGGAGCACGCCTTCCAGGAAGTTCGACCTGATAGACGCCTGCACCGCGTCTGCAACCTCCGCATCACTGGACGCCTGAGGATCATGGTCCCGTCGCCCCCCAGCCCTGCCCCCCGCCTGCCCCCCTCGCCCCCCTCGCCCAGCCCCCCTCGCCCCCCTCCCTGCCCCCCTATGCCCCCCGCCTGCCCCCCTCTGCCCCCCGCCTGCCCCCCTCTGCCCCCCTCTGCCCCCCGCCCTGCCCCCCTCGCCACACATCAAGAAAAAGAAAGAAAGAAAACGGACACGCCAAGGGAGGGATGGGGAGGACGGCACGCCGCCACCACACAGGGATTTTAAGGAGAGGGGTGTGGTGCACTAGCCGTCGCCCACCCTTGGGCGTCCGCCTCTTCCTATCTCTCTGGCACGCAGCCACGCGGAAAGACAAAGTGCGTTTGCGAGGTGGTCGATTTGGCGGAGCTGGCGAAGCGGGAGGGAGCCGACCTCAGCGGCCTCACACCGTCGACCATCTCGGCAGACGCGATCAAGGCCCTCATGCCCCGCGGTGACCCATCGACGGCGGGCCCATCGCGGGTCTCCAAGCGGGCGGCGGACAAGTCTCCGCCAGACCAGGCGCTTGCCGCTCCCTCTCGGCGACAGCCCCCGCTCCCTCTCGCCGCCCCGCTCCCGCCCGCCTGCCTGCCCCCTCCGCCGTCCGCCGCCCTCGGGTGTGCTCCCGCCGCCTGCCACCCGCCGCCTACCCACCGTACCTACCAACCCCTCTCTCCGCGCCGATCCGCAGCCGCGGCCGAAGCGCATCGAGCCCAAGACTTGGCCGTTCAACCTCGAAGACTTGTACCAGCTGCTGGAGCAGCCCTCGGGGGGTCGGCAGATGGATGCCCGGCCTGCCACCCCGCCCTGCCGGCCGACGTCTCGCCTCTGGCAGAGCGACCCTGGCCCGCCCCGCCCCCGGCGTGTTGCACCCCGCCCGGAGGGAGATGCGGGGTTTCAGCGGGAGATGGTGGCCGTGTTCCGCGAGAAGGCCGCCTCCGACGCAGCCCGAAAGCAACTCGAGCAGACCGTGTCCGAGAAGGCCGCCTCCGACGCAGCCCGCGAGCAACTCGAGCAGACCGTGTCGCGGATGGCGAAGGCGCTGGAGAGCTCGACTCAGCTCTGCGCCAAGCTGCAGCAGGCGGCGGCGGCGACGGCGAAGGGCAGCTCCAAGGCCCTTCAGAAAGTTGCGAACACGCTGCTGGCGCCGGCGGGCGGCAACCTCACGGTGCAGCAGGTGGCGTGGGCGGCGGCCCACTCCGCCGCCGTCCTGCAGCCCCACGACTCGTGAAGCGAGTCACACTCGCTCGAGCCGTATCTCCTTGTCTAGTTGTCTCCCTCCGCGCTCTCTGCGTTCGTCTCGATAGGGTTGTACTGTACATGCCTTTCTGCCGGCGCCCCCCTGCCCTGGGCCACGGCCGTTGTTTATGTGTTTGTTGTTTGCCGTTGAGGCCACGTACGTTGCAAAAGAAACAAGAGAGAAGGACCAGGGCGAACCCGGGCTGCCGCCGTCGTCGCTGCCAAAGGTTTTGGGCGGTGCCGGTAGTACCACAAAAGAAAACATGACCACAAAAGAAACATCGCGCGTGCACCACCTTGCAGGAATGGCTGCTCCTACTCGCGAGGAGATCGAGGCGCTGCTGCAGACAGTGAAGGAGCAGGAGATCATGCAAGGTCAGCTCGACACGCAGGAGGCGCTCGACGCCGGGTGGCGGGGCCGGAGGCGGCCCGGAGGGCGGCAGCGGCGGCGCGGCGGCAGCGGCGACGGGCGGGAGGGTGGGCCGGCGGCGGCGTTGGGCGAGGCGGCGGCGCGGGTGGCAGTGGCCGGGGCGGCGGTGCGGGTGGGCGGGAGGCGGCCGCCGACGGTGGCGGTGGCGGCCGGGCCATCGGCGGCGGGCGGCGCGGCGGGTGGGGCGGCAGCGGGGCACCAGGAGATGGTGCCGTGGGCAGCGCTGCGGGGAAGGGAGGAAGGGGCGGAGGGAGGGAGGAGGGGGGGGCGGCTCGCCTGCCGCCCTCGAGCCGCGACAGCCGGTGCCGTGGCCGGCCCGCCTTCGAACGTGAAGGGGGGACGGCCTCATGCCGCCTCACCGCGCGACGCGGCGGCCGGCCGCCACCTCAAAGGAGGCCTCTCGCGCTCAAAATACGTGCGAGGCACCTGCCGAAGGGGGTGGGGTGGTCGGGCGGTCTAGGGGAAGGCGTCTCCGGTGGGTGGGCGCCGCTCCTACAGCGCGCGGGGCGGGGAGGCCGACTGCGGCGGTGATACGGTCGCGCGCGCGGGGCGTGGAGGGCCAGGGAGGTGGAATCCGGGGCGGCGGAACCTTCCGATTTTTTGCGGCTTTAATTAGCCCGAGGCTGGCCGGAGAGGATTGACCGGTCCGATGTTTGTTTTTCCGTTGCTCCAGCCGGCCAGCCGTGCCTACGGCGAGAAAAGGAGCGTCCGACCCGGTCCGATCTCGCGCTCCAGCCGGAACGCCGAGCGCCTCGGACGCCAAGCGGAAACGGCGTTCCGAGGCGGGGCGCGGTGGCGATCACCGGTCGGCGCCTTCGCGGCCGGCCGGCCCGGTGGGTCGCCACGGCACATGCGCCGCGCGCCGTCGCCAGGCCCCGCCGCCGCCCCGCCAGAGCAGCGGCGAGATGGGAGGCGGTCGGCGGGTACCATCGGCTCTTGAGCGAGCTTTCAGCTCACTTTGACGACGCTAGGAAAATCAATTCGTGGAATCCAGTTCGAGATGCAGTGAGGCGGAGCCTACCCTGACACCACCAGCGAGCGCGTGTTTGACGGCCGCTCCATCGCACCTGGTGCCCACATACTCAGCACACGAATTCATCTTCGTCGGAGTCTAATAGAGCGTGTCGCGCCCCGCACGCCCGCGCGAAGGGTGGCCCACGGCGGGCGCGCTCACGCTTGGCCGGCGGCGGCGACCGTCGCGTTGTGCGCCGCCACGGCGGCGGTGACAGCCGCCTTTGCCGCGACACGGGCAGCAGCGCGGGCGGCGGCCTCGTCCGTCGGCGTCCTGGCCGCGGCCAGCGCGGCGTCGGCGGCCTCGAGCGCGGCGAGGGCACCCTTGGCCCCAGCCGCGGCCTTGCGCAGCGCTTGCGGCGCCGGGGGGCCCGCCGGGCCGGGGTGCGGCGCGGCCGCCGTGCAGCGCGTGCGTCACGGTTTGGATCTCGACCATGCGGGCAATGTTGTTGAAGTGCTCGGGCGAGTCGCCGCGCAGCCGCTCGGCCCCGACTCTCCACCGATGCTGTCACAGCAGGGCGCCGCAAGCGAGCGCCACGGCGGCCGTCATCGCCACGGAGCGCGGCGCCGCCATCTCGGGGTGGAGGGCGGGCTGGACGGCGGGGCCCGGGCGGAACGGGGGCGGGGCCGCTCAGGTCTTGCGGCGTGCCGCCATGATGCCGACGGCAACGCCGGCGAGAGCGCCCGCCGCCACGCCCAACCCGACAAGCCGGAATGTGGCGGCGGCGTCGGTGCCAGTCGCGGTCGGCCGGTCCGGCTTGGGCGCGCGCTCCATGACGAAGCGCCTGCCGCTGGGGAGGCGAGGCGCCGGCACGGCGGCGATCACGCGGAATTGCGCGATCCGCTGGTAGTACCGGCATGTGCGCTCCTCGCCGGTGTACAGCATCGATCTGCACCGCTCGATCTCGGGGAGGCCGAGCGCAGAAGTGACCATGAACTCGGCGAGACCTTGCCCCCGCAGCGCCTCCTCGACGACCACATCGGACAGGTAGGCAAAGGAGATACGGTCGGTGACCAGCCGCAAGAAGCCGACGAGATCGCCAGTCGGAGCGTAGAGTCCAAATGCCCACGCGTTCCGAGCGCGCGCGGCGCAATCCTCCAGAGACACACCCTGGCACCAGTACTGCGGCGCTAGCAGCGCGTGGATCTTCGCGAGGCTGGCATGGATCCTGCCAGGGCTGTCGTCCAGCTCGTAGCCCGCCGCGTTGCTCGCATGCACGACCATGGGCGTGGTTTGGCGTGGTCGGTCCGCAGCGCTGCGACAATTTCTTTTCTTTGCATGCTCTTGTCTTGTTTGTGCACCAGCACTTGGAGTGCAGTGTGGGTGCATAAGTTTCTTTTTCTCACAAGGGATCCCAAGGCGTCGGCGTCATGGGCGACATCGTGCGCGCCGGCTGGGTCACCAAGGAGTCGCGGCACTGGGGACGGTGGCGGCTGCGCTGGCTCGAGCTGGTGTACGAGGAGGGGACGAGCGTTCCAAACCTGTGCTCCTACAAGGCGGCGCGCATGCAGTGGCCGGAGGAGCCGCCCCGGCCGACTGAGCGGCTTCCTCTGGTGGGCGCGACGTGCTTCCCGTGCCCTGACGACGGCACCATGGCCGCCGGTCGGCCGCACGCCTTCGCCCTCAACCTCCGCGGGCGAGACTTTGTATTTGCGACCGAGACGGCCGACGAGGCGGTCGAGTGGGTGCGCTCGCTCTCGCTCGCCATCGCGGAGCTCGCTCTGCGCCTCGGCGGCGTCGAGCCGTCGAGCATGCTCGCGGGCGGCGTGCCTTCGCCATACGAGCCCTTCAACGCCGCTGCAACCGCCGCCGCCGCCGCCGCCGCCGGTCTAAACAGCCGCTCCGCCGAGTCGGCGTCGGCGTCGGCGTCGTCCGTCTCTTCCGGAGCGTCGTCGCGCTCCTCGCGTGGCGCGCTGCGCACTGCCTCGTGCGCAGAGTCGCTGCGCGGTTCGGCGCCGTCGCGCGTGACCGACGGCGGCGCACCCGAGGCGCCGCCCCGCGCGGACGCTGCCGCCGCCGCCACCGCTAGCGCTGGCGCTGGCGCTGGCGCTGGCGCTGGCGCTGGCGCTGGCGCTGATGGCGGTGGCGTTGGTGCGTCGGCTCCCATCGGCGCCGTCGCTCCCGGGTCAGCGGCAGAGGGCGCGATGGCGGCGGCGGCGGCGAGCGCCCGGCGGGCGGAGAGAGGCGCGGCGAGCGACCGCGCGCCCTCGCTGAACAGCGTCTCGCCCTCGCTGAACAGCGTCGACCAGATGGCGCGTCTGCTCAGCGAGGAGATGAGTGATTAGTAGTGAATTAATGGTTGATTAGTTAATTAATTAGGCGCGTCTGCTCAGCGAGGAGATGAGGGCGACCGAGCGTCTCTCAACCAGCCTCGGAAGCGGGCCGGGGCAGCGCAGCGATCGGAGCAGCAGCGGCGGCGGCATGAGAGGCGGCGGCGGCGGCGGCGGCGGCGGCGGCGGCGGCGGCGGCGGCGGGGGCGGGGGCGGCGGGGGCGGGGGCGGCGGGGGCGGGGGCGGGGGCGGGGGCGGGGAGGGTGGCGAGGCGGAAGGGCATCAGCTCGTCGCCGAGAATTCGGAGCTGAGGGGCTACATTGCGGCGCTGCACGGGTCCCTCGACGCGGTCGCGCTCGGGCAGGTGAACCGCGGCATCGAGGAGCTGCTGCAGCGGAAGGGCGAGCTGGAGGCGGAGCTCGAGGCGGCGAGAGAGGCGCGCGCCGTGGCTGCGGCGGCGTCTCCGCGGTTGGGCCCCTCTTCGCCGCGCGCCTCGCCGGGGGAGATCTCGATCTCGCCGGCGGAGATCTCGACCTCGCCGGGGGAGATCTCGATCTCGCCGGGGGAGATCTCGACCTCGCCGGCGGAGATCTCGACCTCGCCGGCGCCACTTGTGAGAGGGAAGACGCGTTCCACACGTGGGCATGCCGTTGAATAGGCGGCGGACAGGCGCTTCGGCGGGGGCGGCGAAGGGGCGGGCGGCGGCGACGGGGGCGGCGGCGACGGGGGCGGCGGCGACGGGGGCGGCGGAGGTGGAGGCGGAGGCGGAGGTGGAGGCGGAGGCGGAGGCGGAGGCGAGGCGGGTGGCGGAGGCGGAGGCGAGGCGGGCGGCGAGGGGGCCCGCCCCGCGCGGTCGAGCGCGGCGACGCGGATACAGGCGCGGCTGCGCAGGACGCGATCTCGGCTAGATCTCGGCCAGATTTTGGCCAGATCTCGGCGAGATCTCGGCTGGATCTCGGCCGGGTTTCGGCTGGGATCTCGGCCTGATCTCGGCTGGATTGCGGCTGGATCGCGGACGCAGGCGCAGCTGCGCGGGCAGCGCGCTCGCGAGCTAGCGGCTGCGGAGACGGAGGTGGCGGAGCTCGAGTGTGATTGCTGTGGGGTGTGAACGGCGTCTCTTCACAGCGGCGGCTGTGAACAGGTGGCGGAGCTCGAGCGTGGCTCCGCCGCCCTCGAGTTGCAGCTACACTTCCTCCGTGACCTGCTGCGCCGCGGCGAGATTTCTTTTTTTGAAGGGCCTAGGCGGGGTGTTCCTGTTTTAGGCGACCAAGCGCAGCAGATCGCTTGCCGCGTCACCGCTGACGGCCGCGAGAGTGACGACAGCGACCGCCAGTACGAGCCCTTCCGAGGCTCGATGGCGCGCCACTCCTCTCGGCTCTCCACCGGCTCGTCCACCGCGGACTTGCCGGCGGCGGAGGCGTCGACCTGACCGCTCACACGCGCCGCGCACACAGTCGCCAGAGTGGCGTGTCTTGCTTTGGTGGTGGGGCGGCCGGGCCGGGGCGTGTCGGTTGTCGAGGAGGCGGTGCGGAGCTGGAGGCGAGGCGCCGTAGAGAGAGCGGAGAGGTTGTGTTTCGGGCGTTCGTGCCGCGGGTGGCGGAGTGGGCTGATTGAGAAAACATGTGCCGCCACAGAGCGCCCCCCAGCGGCAGCGACTCGCACACCTCTCTGCGGGCAGGTCGGTCTTGCTCTTGGGACGGGGGGGGCACGCGATGTCGCGATCGCGATCGCGGATCGGCCCCCGATTCTCGATGGACGATGCACTCGATCTGGCAGAGAGCTCCTTGGTTCGCACATCGCAGGCGCGGGCGACACACACACGCTATATACTCCTCTATCGTCTATCGAGGCCGCCGACGCCCACACGCGCGACAGGCTGCTGCGCGGGCGACCCCCGACCCCCTGTGACGGCAAACCCCGCACAAAGTGACCCTTTGTAGGTGTGGTTCCGAACCAGGCTGGTTCCTGGTACCTGGTTGTTTCTTTTGAGAAACGTCGCCTATTTTTAATTTTTACCCATGCCCGTACGCGCGTCAGACGCGCGTATCTTAGCCAAGGTACGCGGCCACGCGCGTCAACAGAATAGCCACCTCCACGCGGGGGGGCGCGCATCGGGCTCATCGGGCGGCCCGATACGTGTCATTCCGGAGGCTGGTACTCGCCGACCGTCCCCGCATACGCCACCGCCGCCTCCACCGCCGTGTCGAAACTGCCGATGTAGACCTGCCGTTCGTTCACCCTGTGCTCCGCCTGGAAGCGGCCCCCTCGCTCGTACACGCCCTTGTACCCGGTGTTGTTGCTGGAGAGGTGCAGCTCCGTGCCGGCGCGTATCTTAGCCAAGACGGGCGCGGCTACACGTGAAGACGCGTGTAGCCGTAGGACTTGGTCATCGACGTGAGTGTCAGTGCATCCTTGCGGGCGAGACAGAGGCGGAGGACGGTGGTGGCGGGTGGGAAGGCGCGGTCAAATTGCCGAGGCGATGCCGTTGTTCTCTCTGTCGCCGATTCTGAAACCAGACCTGCGGAGGCAGCGCGTGCGGCGGGAGGTGAGAGACTGGGCACGCCGTGCTGCGTGCCCCCCCCCCCCCCTCCGCCGACGCAGAGACAGTCCGAGTGCGTGGCCCCGGCGGAGAGCGGCGGGGCAGGTGCGGCCGCCGCCTGGATCTGTCGCGCCGACACGTTGAGGTAGGCGGCGAGGCTCTTGCGCAAATGCGAGTCGGGACACGTTCGCATCGCGTAGACGGCCTCGAGCACGGCGCGCTGGTCGAGGGTCCTGCGGGGCACCACCGAGAAAGCGGTCAACTCAATGCGGGCCTCTGTGTCGCCCGTGCTTGGGCACGCGAGAGGCGGGCGAGGCGGGCGGCGACGCACAGCTGCAGCCGCCGCGTCGCCCCCTCGTCCTAGGTAAGGTAAGGTACGCTTCTCCACACACGCAAGGTGGTGGGGCAGGGGGGGGGGGGGGGGCGACCCTCGCGACTCCACTTTTGATGGCCTCGTCCATTCCGGCGCCTGATCCTCCCTCGCTCTGGCTGGAGCTCGAGGTTGACGGCATTGCCGACGGCATTGCCGACGGCATTGCCATTGCCGCAGGGAAGGCGGGAGGCAGCGTCGGCACGGCGTTGCCCTCCCGCGCGGGCTGCATCCCCGCGCGAGCAAGGCTTGTCTCCGGCCCGGCAGGCGGCGCGAGGGCCGTCGGGCCGCAGGACGACAAGGCCGAGGGCGGCAAGGCCGAGGGCGGGAAAGTCGAGGGCGGGAAGGTCGTGCCTGAGGAATGGTCCGAGAAGGGTCCGAGTCAGAAGGGTCCGAGAAGGGTCCGAGACAGGTCCGAGAAGGGTCCGAGGTAGGTCCGAGGGAGGCGCGGCGCCGCCTCCTCTCCTGTACTGTGTTCTGTGCTCACATCGATGCCGTGTGCATGTGTCCGGCTACCCTGCACACGAGCACACATCTCTCTGACGCGAGCCGTTTCACACACACGCCGCAAGATGGGCGGCACCGACTCGGACCGCCAGACAGCGCCAGATCTCGGCTGCATCTCGGAGCTGCATCTCGGAGCCGCGTCTCGCCTGGCCCAGTTGGCGGCGGCGGTTGCGGCGGCAGCGGCAGCAGCGGCAGCGGTGTGGGCGGCTTGCTGGCCGTGGTCGGCGCCGCGCCGGGCGGGCGCTGCAGAGGCGAGTCGCGTGGGGGCCAGCCGCTCCCTCCGCTGGCCGGGGGAAGGCCGCTCCAATGGCAGGCCGGCACCTGCCCCGCCGCCGGCATCATGCCCAGCATGCCCTCCGGCATGGGCGGCGGCATGTCTCGTGGCGCCGCCTCCTCCGCCTTATCTCCCGCCACCTCCACCCCCTCCTCCATCGCCTCGGGCGCAGAGGCCTCCCCCGCCCCCACCGTCTCCCCCTCCCCCCTCGGCCACGGCTCGCATGCCGTGGCCTCGCTCTCCACCCAAGCAGGGGCGCGCGGGGCGTGCGCGGGCGCCCCCACGGCGGTCGACGCGGCCGGAGCCGCAAAGCACGCTGGCGTCGGCGCAACCCCGGCCAACCCCGTGCCGCCGCTCGTGCTCGCCCAGACGCCCTGCTCGACGGGTATAGCGACCACCGGCGTCGGCGCGAGGAACTTCCAAGCGGAGCTATCGAACGACGTCTGCACGCCGACCGGATGCTGCCCGCCGGTGCCGGTGCCGGCCTGCCGCTGCGAGTTGAACATTTGCAGCCTGCTCTCCTCGATCTCCGCCGGGAGCGAAGAGAGGCTGCCCGCTGCCGCCTCGCGCAGGCCGCCGTGAAGCCCGCCGGGCACAGGAAATACACTCGGAACGGCGTGGAGGCCGCCGGGCACCCGAACGGCGCGGAGGGCAATGGGCGCAACGGGCGCCTGCTGCATCGCCTGCCGCCGCGCAGCGATTGAGACCGCCGCATCCAGCGGCGATGTGGGTACGCTAGGAGCCACGGGCTGCTCTTCCGCCGCCGCCGCCGCCGCCGTCGCCGCCTTTGCCGCCGCAGCCTCCGCCGCCGCCGACGACGCCGCCTGCACCTCGGCCGCCCACCCCGTCGCCTGCTCCGCCCAGCGGTCGCCCGCTGTTTGCGACTTGTGCAGTGCCTTGTGCACTGCCGCCTGGAGCCGCAGTGCCTGGAGCGGCGGAGGCGGCCGGCCCACTGCGGTGGCGGCGGTGGCTGCGGTGGCAGCGGTGGCTGCGGTGGCGGCAGTGGCGGCGGGAGTCCTTCCACATGTGTACTTCGACTCGAGCTTAGGGTCCCGAGCGCGTTTGTTCTGGACGGCAGAAGCGGGGGAGGGGGTGCGTTGAGGACGGGTATCTCCTTAACTCGGCGGCTTAGGGGGGGGGCGGGGGGAGGCGCCTGGAACCAGACTTGGATTTGGCGGGGCGAGACGGAAAAAGCGCTGGCCATGCGCTTGCGGTCCTCCAAGGAGGGGAAGGCGCTGACGAGGTAGGCCGCCTCGAGGATGGCGAGGTGAGAGGGCGGCACCTAGCGTAGGAAGTCGTAGCAGCGGTCAGTGAAGGGGTACGCGGGCGTGGCCGAGGCGGAGGGTGCGAGGCTGCTTGCCTGCCAGCGCTCCCCCTTGCGTGCCGCTGGCCGACGCGATGGGACCCGTGGGTTGAACGGCGCTCCTTTGCTCCCGCTCGCCTCCTGTTTGGGCAGGTCGAGGAGCAGGATGAGGGACGCGGCGGCGCCCTCGTCGCTATCGTCAGCCTGCAGCTCGGTGTCGCTACTGGAGTTCGCGTCGAGGGGCTCCGGCGGCTCCGGCTGCGTTCTGTCCTTCCGCTTTTGCTGGTACCAAGGCGTGGACATGGCGAGGAGATGCGGCTTTTGCTCCCCCTTCGTCTGACCAACTTGACTCCGAAACTGACCCCGATCCTTCGCCGAGCCGCCGTGAGTCGATTTCTTTTCATGGGTTTACATTCTTTTCCCGGAGGAGGAGGCTAGCAGTCCTTGCCCGGCGCTGCTTTTCCTCTTTTCCACGCCAACCCAAAAGGCGCGCGATATACACAAACAAGGAAATTGTCAAGTGAGTGAGAGTGAGTGCTGTGTGTATACTCACTCACTCACAGTGAGTGCACACGCACACAAACACAAAGGTCGCGCTCGAGCGGGGCGCATGCCAGTCGATTTCTTCGGCGACTACCATTACAACAAGGCCCACCACCGGCGGCCCCACGACGGCGTCCTCGCCGCCTGGGCGGACGCGATGCGCGCCCCGGCCAACGCGCCGGTCGTGCACGGCGACAAGGAGAAACCAGAGCTCACCCGGCAGTACAACGAGGGGTACAAGGTCGACCTCGCAGAACCCCACGCTGGGCCGCGATGACGTGAATGAAATCAAGCTCTGGACGCCCCTCCTCAAGACCTCCTCGCCGGGCGTTGGCAACGCCTCGAGTGGCGGCACGCCCGCCTCCGTTGGCCACTCCTACGCCTTTGGCAACACCGAAGAGAAGGCCCGCCGCCTAAACATGGGCTGCAAGGCGCGCGGGCAGCCCGGCCAACTCTTCTCCCACAAGACCGGCCACGGCTACGTCAAGGCGCATCGCGATTTCTACAGGATTTCTACCACGACGCGATCTTTGTCAAGCGCAACAACTTCAACCTGCTGCTCCACGAGACGTTCGGCGGCGGCTTCTCGCCCACCGCCGTTCTCAAGCTGCGCCGCCTCGCGCGCAAAGTCGCGCGCGGCAGCGTTGACCGCACGGCCTACTCGCCCAAGTACTCGCTCTCTTTTATGTCCCACCATGCAGAGCGCATCTCTCTCTCTGTTGTGCGAGGCGTGAACCGCGCCATTCGCTCTCACCTGGCAACCTTGTCTGCACGTCTCGCGCGCGCGTGAACAGGGCTCCAGGCCCCAAATGACGCGTGAGTGTTAGATTTGTTTGGTATTGCTAAAAATCTCTCTCTCGCACACACACCGACAAGTAATCTCTCTCTCACACACACCGCCGACACACACTCACACACGATGCACCTGCCCTTGTCAGAATCAAAGCCTCGCTCGAGATAGAGAGAGATTTTTGGCAATACCTCGTATCGTGCCCGCAATCCGATGCCAATCATCTGGCCCGCTGGCTGGGTGTGCTTCTTAGCCCCCCGGCCCTGGATGTGCGGTTTGATGACTTGCACTCCAAGTGCTCCAAGTGCAATACCAAACAAATCTAACACTGTCTCACACATCAGTCAGGGCGTCGAGAGATAGTGCCATGTATGTATCGAAGGTCCAGTCTCTCCTCACACCACAGAGCGCATTACAGAGAGCAATAGAGAGAGAGCGAGGCCGTGCGAGGGAGCGCGCCGGAAGAGGGGAGACGGGGTCTGCGCTCTCTTTCAACTCAGTATATACATGCATACAACAGCTTCGAGTTGATACCGCCTTAGTGAAAGTGACCGTGAGTGTGTGTCGGGGGAGGGGGAGGGGGGGGATTGTGATTTCATCTCCCACCACAACACCAAACACACACACAACCCTCTCTATAGGCCCAGCCACTCCCCGGCCGCGCGCAAACAAAACAGCACCGCTTCCACCGGGTGCGAGGCGCTGGTGCTTCTCTCTTCACCAATGCGGATGGATGCTCATCCTCCGCCGCAGGGCGGTCTTGAGCAGCGCTATCTGAAGCCTCGCATCCGTCTCGGAGCTTGCGAGATTGCCGGTCGTGGTGATGGCGCGGCAAAAGGCCCAGGCGCCTTTGGAGTGGTGGCTCTTGGCCTGCCGGCAGTGCCTGCACCGCCAGCCCAGCCGAGACTTTTCGAACTTCGTGCCGGCGCCCTCGGGCGACTTCTCACGCGCCACGCAGTTGAGCCTCCCGTGCGCGAGCACCTTAGGCGGCCGTCCCAGTGTCTAGTCCCAAACTATCCCAAAACGACGGCTGAAACGTTGAAGTGGCCCCCTTTCGTAGGACCGGCGCACGCGAAATATAGCCCACGCGCATGTCCGGACCCGCCCTCCCCCTCCCTGCACCCACCCACCCACCACCAACCATGCGTCCTGATTTGCCAGCAAGTCAACATACCTAAAACCAACGAAGCACGGAGGAAGGAGGACCCCAGCAGCACCGGCGTTGGCAGCTCAGCACAGGCGGCAGCGGCAGCAGCACAGGCGGCAGCGGCAGAAGGGTAGGCGGCGGCCGAGGCCGCGGGCTCGTGCCACTCGATCGTGCCACCACGAGCGGGCTATAATCGCCCAGCTGTGCTCCCCAGCGGACCCAGATCCCAGTGTGTGCGCGGCTCTGGCTGAGCTGCTCGCACAGCCCACAGACACAGTCCACAGAGAGGGTCTAGCTTCGGCCACGGCGGCGTCCTGTCGCGGGACGACGCCGGAGGCGGAGCTGCAAATGCTACATACAACAAAGAGTTTAGAGAATCTCTCGCAACTCTTGTGACATGTGTGAGCAAAGAAACAGCGATGGCGTTGTGAGCGCCCCATGGGGCGGCAACTGGGAGCACTTGGAGCACTTGTGGAGTGCAGTCATCTCAGAGTCATCTGACTCAGCTCCGCACTTGTGGAGTAGTGGAGTGCAGTTTGCTCGAGTGTGCACGTAGACGTTTGGTCCCCATAAATTCCAATCGTTTTCAATCGACCACGTCCATTAGTAGCGATCTCACATCCGCCGTGGCGACCTAAATACCGTCTCACCGCCGCCTCCCTCGGCGATGCTCCGCCCCTCCTGCTCCCACCACCGGCCTCCCATGAGGATGAGCGCCTGCAGCTCCTCGAGACGCCGCTCGAGCGCCTTCCGCGCCTGCACCTGTGAGGGCGGGCCAGGGCAGTGGTGCGAGACACATCACGACCGCGCTAGCGCTGGGCTGCGGCGAGGTGCAATCCCGCACCTCGCTCTCCACCAGCTGCTCGAGCGCCCCAATCTTCTCCTCCCGCACCTCCGCCGCTCGCTCCCTCGCCTCGTCCTCCTGCCTCTCGCTCTGGCTTTGGTGCACCAGCAGCGCGAGCCTACGTCCCACGGCGAGCCAATGCTAGCCGAGACGAGCCAATGCTAGCCGAGAACGGCCCGGCGTGTCCGCTCGCCCGACGCCGATCACAAACGACTGCCCGAGCAGCTCGCAGCCGCTCTCAATTGCCTCCCGCTCGGATAGGACAGGCGCCGCATCCACAGGCCGTCGCTCCGCCTTCGCCTCGTCGTCCGCCCAGAGCCGCTCCCGCCGCTCCCGCCGCCGCTCCTCCTTGTTGGCGTCGAGAGAGTTGTAGGCGCGGGCGAGTCTGGCGCACAGCGAGCGGAACCGCGGGCTGTTTGCGGCAGCCGCCTCGAGCCGGTTTGAGAGTGGCTCTGCGGCTCGTTCAACCACAAAGTAGGCCACCTTCACGAGCGGCAGCGACATGCTTGGCTGTTCACGTTGTCTGTGTGGCTCTCGCAGCAGGACGTCGCAGAGGGGCGGCCGGAGGGGCGGCTGGAGGAGCCGCCGCGGGATCAGCGCGTTTTCTTTTTTAAGTAATTTTGTTGCTTAGCTACCAGAGCTCCCAGTCCCGTGCCTAGTGTGAATTAGCTTTCCACGGAGCTAAGTGCCTCGCCGTCCTCGCGGGAGTCGCTTAGGCGGCTTCCGTGGTGTATCTGCGTTGATAGTGCCAGTAAATAAATAAATAAAACGGGCACGCCAAACGAGGGGTGGGAGAAGGACAGGGTCCCCACCTGCCGAGCAGGATCTTGTAAGGACGATCAGGGACACAGGGGAAGGGGAGCGGGGAGCGCATCGCGACACGGAGGGGGGCTGGGCAGGGTTCACCCACACGACAGGGTCCCAGGGATTCCTCTCTCGTATAGGACAGGTTGCACCCGGCGGCACGGGGGCAGGCGCGGGCCTCCTACTGGTTGCGCTCTCCTAGTTCTCCTAGGTAGGTAGGTAGTTCTCCTGCTCCTGACAAGGGACCGCGCGCGAGCCTGCACTTTCAGAGAAATCGAGGCGCACAGCTGAAGGAATGGCGCTTTTCCTGCTATCGCCCGTGTGCTCCGCGCTGAGCGATTCGGGCGTGCGGCTTCCGTCGTCGTCGTTAAAGGGAAAGGTCATGCCGACTGGCTCGCAAGTGTGGCCCGCCATCGGAGGCACCGCCGGCTTCCACCGCGGAGCGGGCCGGCTCGGAAAGAAACGCGCTCGGCTGGTCCCCGCGGCCTCCGACTCGATGTTCCTCGACGAGGCTGCGGCGCTGAAAGCACTCGACTTTCCGCTCAGCGAGGCTGAGCTCATCTCGGCGGCAAAGGCCTTTCTCTTCTATGGCCAGGGCACCGAGAAGCCGGAGCTTCTCGCGCCCGAGTATGTCTTCATGGGGCCGTACGTTGGAGGCGCGGACGGGCTCCCTCGCGACGAGTACTTGAAGGCAGTCGGCGGCTTCGACCTCAAGGCGGCGGCCCTGCCCAGCATTGTCAAGCGCACACTGCCAGCATGTCCGTGAGAGACTGGCACTCCCTAAGGCCGCCTTCCCCGACCTGAACCCGCGCTTCCACCACTTCCGGGCCGACCCCCTCGACGCGGGCAGAGTCTGGTTCACGAGCCAGGCGAGCGGCACCGACGGCGCTGTGAGGCCGACAACGCACTCACAGCTGCACGCACAAACCAGTTGGAGCAAGACCTCACCGTGCAAGCCTGTCTCTGCGCCACTCCCGTACGCGATCCGGTGCGACCCGATATTGCAATGGCCGACAGGCCAGCGGCACCGACAGCGGCAGCGGCTTCCTCGGCGGCAAGCCGACCGGCAAGGCGTTCAGCACTCCGCCGCAGGCATGCCCGGAGCTAGCGCCCGAGGCCCACACGAGACGACCGCCCGCGATTCGCCCGAGATGGACGCGGGGCCACCCTCTCGCCCGCGGCCTTCTTCTTCCATGTGTGCTGCGTTTCCGTTCCGGCAGGCTTGCTCGCTCAAGTTTGACGCCAGTGGACTCGCCATCAAGCGCATCCTCACGGCGCCGCGGCTGCAGCCGTGAACAGAGACGCTGCTCACGCCGCATGCCGCGCACAGGTACCACCAGAGGACGGGCCCCCTTGCCCCACCACTTTGTGTGTGGAGAAGCTCGCCGTGCCTTACCTTGCACAGGTACACCATCGGCCACGTGATGGAGCGATCGCTCGGCAACACCGGCGGGCTCGGCGGCGTCGTTGGCCGCACCCGCTCTGTCTTCTCTGTTGACAAGCCACTCGGTTGGTTAGGCGGCCTCGGCGGCATCTTCGGCCCCGCCTACGCGATCGGCAGGCCGTTGCCGTTCCCTGAGGCGCGTCCGTGGAGGCCGTCGAAGCGCTACCGGCTGCTGCAGGCCGCCAGCCAGCTCGCCACTTCAATCTCGGCCGATCTCGGCTAACACCTGTAAACCCTGCCTGCAGGCTGTTGGGCAGTTCGTGACCTTCCTTAACGAACGCAAGAAGTGAAGAGGTCGCGCCGAAGACTCTGCCGTGCATGTGGACGTGGTCTGAGCTTGGCGCCGTGAGAATGATCTCTGTCGCGTGGTGAGAAAAAACTCGGACCCACGAAGACAAGGAGCGCGCGCCAATGGCCGCCTCCGTGACACTCCCACCTCCTGGGCCGGCGCGGGAGTTTTACTGCCGAGTTTCTCCCGGCCGGCCGCCTCCTGACACGCCCACTGACCGAGCCCATCGAAAAAAATTCGGCGCGCCGCACTGCTCTGACCCCTGCTCGCCCCTGCTCGCCCCTGCTCGCCACTGTCGCCTCGGTTGCCGAGGCTGCCGCGCACCCGCGCGCTACGCGACTACGAACTGCACCAGCTGGGCTCGAACCAACGACCAAAACGTCCCCGACCCGAACGCTGCACCAACTAGGCCACACCGCAGGCTCGATATGCAATACGCACAAAACTGGCCGCTCATAAAGCACTACTCATTTGCCGAGGCCACGCGGCGCCCCTCCACAGCCAGCCTACCCTCCTATCGCGCCACTCGAAGCCCCGCGGCCGCCTCTCGCCTACCGCGCTGCCCTCGCCTGCCACCGCACCGCCCGCGCTCCAGCCTAACCAGCTCTGCATCTCGCAACACACACTTGACAGGGACAGACCAGGCGCAGGAAAAGGGAGCGGGGCCCGAATCCAAGGGACCACCCCGTCGGGCGGAGGAGCTGTGAACTCAGGTCCAGCAGGAAGGCTGCTGGCTCCTGACTCATCCCCCAAATCCCCCACACCTTGGCGGCCTGAAACCTTACCATTCCGACACCTCACACACACCCCTCCCCTAGGGCTAAGCAGTGCGCGAGCCCACCCGACTTCAGGCGAGACGTTGACCACTCCTTCGGAACAGTTCTGTCAGTGGCTGCACTAGACGCCCACAGAGGCGCGCGGCGCGGGCAGATGACTAGGGGAGAAAAAGCGGAGAACCTAGCTCGCTGGGAGATGTGCGCAACCTAAAGACGGGAATAGGGGAGAAGTGTCAGTGTGAGGGGAGGGCGTAGGCTGGCGTTTTTGCCTTTGAAAACTGAACAGTTTTTTTTTTCTGTCGCGTGGTGAGAGCGAGCAAAGCGGGCGCGCAAAACAGCGCTATGACCTCGCTGTTGGAGCACTTGGAGCACTTGGAGCTGTTCTTTTTGTTTTTTCAAAATTGCCAAAAGCGAAAGGAGGGGGTCCTGCAGTGGCCACGATATGGGTGGACGCAGGACGGGCGATGACGGTCACACAGGAGCGACACACAGAACCACAAGACAAGACACTCAGCCAACGGGGCGGCTGCCACACATCCTGAGCGAACTTCCCTAGTCACCCGCGGCCGGACTCCATCCGGCACGCGTCGCTGGGCGCTCAAACGGTTGTGGTTCCCACATGGCAACTTCGGTCAATTTTCCTTTTCGAAAGCGGGTCGCCATTGCTGCTGGATCGGCTCAGCCGATGTCCCGTCCTCCCTCGCGCGCGCGCACAGTGCCGACAGGTCGATCGTGCGCGCCATCTGCTCCTTTGACAGGCCCGACTGCTTGACGCCGCGCGTGTCCTTCTGCCGCGAGGCCATCCCCTTGACGACCTTCTCGATGATCTCCTGCTGCCACTGCGGCGCCTTCTGGTAGCCCTGCGGCGCCAGCTTCTTGAGCACCACCGACCAGTGGTCCTCCGAAGACGGCTCCCGCCGCTCGCGCCGCGCGCCGCCCGCGCCGCCCTCGTCGCCGCCGTCGCCGCCCTTGCCGCCGAATCCGGTCATAAAGGTCGACATGGCGGGAAAAGCTGCGCCGGCCGCTGCTGCTGCGCTCGCCTCTCTTGCTGCGCTCGCGGTCTAGCACGCGGTGCGCTGCTGCGCGGCAGGGAGGCGGGCGGGCGGCGTAAGCAGCTCAGCGATGCGAGAGGGGCAGCAGGGTGCCTCGGTCGGAGTCTGCGCGCAGACGCAGCAGGCGAGACGCGGCAAGCACGGCCTGGCGTGCAGGCAGCAGAGCGGTGCACGGCCACGCGCGCGACGCTGCACCCACGGCGCAGCACACTAGTGGCTGTCATGTTCGGTGCGATTGTGGACGACATGGGACGTTAATCAAAAAAAAATCCGCAGAATGGACGCACGCAAGCTGCGCATGAGTGCGCGCCGTCAGGCTGGTCCTTCATTTGCCTGGTCACTACTGGTCACATGCCCCGGTCCTACTCTAGTACCCCGTATAAAAAAGCCTTTGATAATCAACCGACACAACGGACTGCGCTAGAGGGCCGGGCGCAAACTTGTTGGACCTGGACCTGGACCTGGACCTGGGTCGGCGAGTTTTGGTGGTTCGAAAAGCGGAGCGCGCAGTCCGTTGTGGCTCGAAACGCGATGCCTCCGCCGGGAGACACGGACGGCGCCGGCGGGAGCGAAGAGGCCGGCGATGCGCCGCACGCGGTCGTCGCCCTGCCTGCGAGACACGATCGGGAGCTTGTCTGCGCGCGCCGCTTGGACTTGCTCCACCAGCCGATCGTCCTTCCACCTGGAGACGGCGGGGAGCAGGGACTCGCAGGCGCCGGCCTGCCTCGGTGTGAGCACACGGTGTGAGGCCAGGACAGCTGTTGGTGAGATTGGTGCAGTCATCTAGGCCCTCTCACGTCTCCTCCGACAGGTACAGCAGCAAGTGCGTCGCCGGCGGCTGGACCTGCCCACCCTCCTCGGGCCCCTCGCTGGCCTCTGCTCTGAAGTCTGCGCTGGCCTCCGTGCTGGCCTCCGTGCTGCCCCCCTGCGCGCCTGAGATCCCCTCTGCCCTCCAGCGCGCGTACGCCGGCCTCGCGCGGTGACGACGGTGATGCCGCCGATCGTCTCGCAGAGCTCGTCGGCGAGCTCGCGTGCGCCGACGTTTGCGGACGAGACCCACAGCGCGACCTACTCTCGGACCGTCTCGGGGTGAGATCGAGGCCCACAGCGCGACTACGCGTGCACATGATGTGCACAGAGAGTCGCAATGACTCCCGGCACTTGATGTCCTCAAATGTCCACAGAGAGTATACTGGTTGTGCTCAGGTTGTGCTAAATCAACAGGGTGCAACTGAGAGGCTGCAACTAAGGGATGAAACAGCTTTGCAACTGCTGCCCAAGTTTTGTTGATGGGCTGCAACTGCATCCTGCCACCTTGGACACCTCGACACCTCAGACGGTCGCCTCTTGACAACACTCGACACCCTCTCGACACGCTCGACACGCTCGACACGCTCGACACGCTCGACACCCTCGACCCACTCCTCGACACCCCTCGACACTGGCAAGCGTGGCACCAGCCTCGACAGGCCTCGACAGGCCTCGACAGGCCTCGACAGGCCTCGACAGGCCTCGACAGGCCTCGACAGGCCTCGACAGGCCTCGACACCTCTACCCCTCGACAGCAGCTCGACACCCTCGACACCGGGCCTCGACACCTCGACACCAGGGCTCAGCACGCACGAGCGACACACAGCAGACACAAACAAGCTCACAAGACACACAGCCAGCGGGCTGCCACACACCCTGAGTGGGCGTACACATCACTCAGGGCCACGTCCCCCCTGTCGCCCCCCCCAGCACTCCAAGGTGCCAAAGGACAAACAACAGCACAACAACACAGACAGGCGACAGGGCGAACTTGTGAGGCTAGAGCAGGCTTGCTCCGCCTCTAGCAATCTCGTCGCCGGCCGCAAGGCATGGACGAGACCGTGTGTGGGGTCTTGTGAGGTGTCTATGGACACGCCCTTTAGCCCTAACTCGCACTCATGGGTGACGACAGTTCATTGGATGAGTTGGTTGCGAGCAGAGGCGCGTGTGCTGAATCTAGATCGCACGTCGTGGCACTATGACGAAAGTAGACGTGCGGCCGCAGCGCGCCCGCCGTAGGCTCGACGGAGCGCGCGTGTCAGCTAGAAGTTTGCCAGTAGAGCGATCCTGGTCTTTCCGAAGACGAGCCCCGCGCCACGGGTGCCAGCCGTGCCTTCGCGGGACTCGCCCTTCGAGCCGCGTCCCGTCGGCACTGTCCCTGAGTGCGTCCCGCCTTGACGGCACACACTCGGCGAGGACAGTCCGGCTGACGGGAACGTGCCGCGCGCCGGCGACGATTGCGGCGGGGTGGTTTTGTGTACGAAGCGCCGCTTCGACGAAGCGAGGTTGGCAGGCGCCCCTCGCAAGCAAGACTCGCAAGTGGCAAGACATGCCACACGCCCCTCGCAAGCGAGGTTAGTAGGCGCCCCTCGCGAGAATCGCGAGACATGCCACACCCCCCTCGTACCTATACTCCACGAGCGGGCGATGTACGAAAACTTGAGCTTCCTTTTACCGCGGTAACCATTACGCGCCGCTTTTTGATCACCGATCACCCCCTGAATGAGTAGTCCTGAGAGAACTCGTCGAGTCCACCCGTCCGGGTCAGACTCGTCGGCCTCTACGCTACCGGAGATGCGCCGTCGCATCGTCGGCCTTGCTGTCGGCCTCTACGCGGCCGACCCCGCCTCGGCGATTGATTTACTCCCGCCACCGACGCAGCAGTGCGAGCCGACGACGACTGTGCGGCTGCGCGCCGACGGCGTGCTCCAGAGCTTTCACGGATCGACCAGAAAGTCAGTCGGCGGCGACGAGTTCCACGCAACCATCGTTCGCGACGGGCGAGACATCGCCGTGGCACGAATCTCCGACCAGGCCGACGGCAGCTACTCGCTCTCGTTTGCGCGCGTTGAGTGGCCGGCACCCGCAGGCCAGCCGTCCGCGGAGGCGCTGCAGGTCGTGCTGGTCTTCACATGCGGCACTGGCGCGCTTGGCCCGCCGGCAAAGCAAGGCTGGACGTATTCGGGCTGGATCCGGCGGAGAATACCGCTGATGCTCGCGGCGCACTTGCCGCCGCTCAGCACGCTGGTGCCGCCGGCGGTGCCGATGCCCGCCGCCGCAATCGACCTGCGGCGGTTCGCCGCGTTCGCCGCGATCGGCGACAGCACAGTGCGGCAGTTCCGGCCGCTGATCCAAGAGAAGCGACCGCTCAACTACTCGTACACGGACGCCAGTGGCTCGATGCTTGACCGGTTTTCGCCCGAGCTCGGATCGTCGAAGGTCTGCGAGGAGGCCGCCGAGCGCGCGCTCAAGGCGCAGGGCGGCGTGAGCCACGGCGCGCGCCAGCTGGTGTTGTACGGCAGCGGCGCGTGGGACCTCGTCGACGAGTCGAAGACCGCGCTCACGACCGCCTCCGAGTACCAGGCGGCGTTTACGCAGTGCCTGCGCCAGATCAAGCGGCGGTTCCCGGGAGCGACGTTCGTCCTCAAGGCGTTCTTCATGATGCACCCGCTCCGCGTCGACTGCGAGCGAGCGTCGGCGCTCTGCGCCAACAATATGTGGGGCGCTTCCAGTTGTGGCGAGCGCTGCTACGCGCGCACTAAGTATATGAGCGCCTCGCGATCGCAGCGGTTGTTCGAGCTGCAGCGAGCGGCGGCGGCGGCAGAAGGCTTTGCCACCCTCGACGCGCTAAACGACCTCACCGTGCGCCACGCCCACTGGACGGCTCCCGGCGACGGCATGCACTTCTCGCCGACCTTCAACGACTTTCTTTGGTCGCACACCTTCGAGCCCCGCTGCCTGCAACCGCCGCCCGTGCGCAAGCCCGTCTCCCTCGTGCACCAGCACAGCCAGGCGCGCTGCGTGGCGGGTCGCAGTTTCGGGCTCGTAGCGGGCCTCGAGCGCCGCGTCATGTGGGTGCGAAATTGCCGCGGCCTCTTCCGGTGCCGCCACGGCCCGATCCTCGAGTGCGGCTTCCCTCCGGGCGCTCCGGCGTACAACTGTTCCTGCGATGGGAGCGACTCTGACCTGTATAGGTGGCCGTGCAAGCGCGAAGGAGGCAGAGGCTAGAGACAGGCTTAGCGATTAGGATTTTGATCGACCGCGGAGCCGCGAGTGGCGCGAGTGAATTGGACGAGGGGGGCAAGGGTGTTATGCAGCGAGAACAGATGCCATTGCACGTATCATGCACACCGTGGTCGCATTTTTTTCTTCTTCGTCATCACACAAGGGGCGACGGTGACGAAAAAAAGTTGCGCTCTATGGTTGACAATCCCAACACAGAAAATGATTGATTTTGCCTAGGATTTTGCACGGACAAGACCTCCTCACAGGAGCCTCTCAGGCTACGGCTTTAGCGGCCGCTACCGCGCTAGCCCCGTCTCGCACTCATAGTTGACGATAGTTCATTGGATGAAAAAACTGCTTTGATTCCCTGAGACCTACCACGGCGCGGGGCGCACCGCCTCCATCACACACGCGACACACACTTTTTCGCGATGACATCGGGCGCGCTGCCTGCCCGTCTCCGCGACGAAGATGCAGGTGGAGCCGGGCAGAGAGCCTATCTCCCTCCCTCACCTCTCATACGTCGCACACTCGTCTCTCTCGCTCTCTCGCTCTCTCGCTCTCTCGCTCTCGCTCTCCCTCTCCGCTCCTGCGCGTGTGGCTAGGCGTGCCTCCGCGGGGCGGCCCCCTGGGAGAGCCCCCCCCCCCCCCCCCCGGGGATAGGGACGCAAAAAGTGGCGCCTCCCACAAAATGGCGCTTCCACAACGTCCGTCTCAACTCACACCTCGGCCAGGGGGGCGGGAAAAAGCCTCCCGAACAGCGCCGAAAAATGACCGCACAGCGGCGGCATACCGCCCGCCGAATCGGCGCGGTAAGTGGCCTGCACGGTCCCGCCCGCATACAGCACGCACAGCTCGAGCATGAACCACCCGCCCGAGCGGCGGAGCTGGCCTACAAAAAAGAAAAACACGCGGCCCCCTCATATGGCGGCGCCTCAAAAAGGAACCGAGCCGAGGGCGGCAGCGGGCTAGCGCGCCCGCAAAGTAGCTCTTGTGCACCCCCCCCACCGCCCCGGTGGCGATGCACATCAGGCCCGCCGAGGTGAGCGCGGCCTCGGTCTCGTCTGGCGTCGGCGCCACCAGCCCCGCCGGCATCCGACCGCTCACCACGCGGCTGTGTGCGCTGCAGGCGCCCCACCGCACCTGGCGACAAACACAATCTCGCGTTACTTTTGCGGCGTGGGGCCCTGGTTACGCGCGCGCAAGGCGTGAAGAGAGGGTTGCCAGGTGAGGGAGAGGGAGGGAGAGAGAGAGAGAGAGAGGGAGAGAGAGAGGGGGAGGGAGAGAGAGAGAGAGAGGGGGGGAGGGAGAGAGAGAGAGGGAGAGAGAGAGGGGGAGGGAGAGAGAGAGAGAGAGAGGGAGAGAGAGAGAGAGGGAGGGAGAGAGAGAGAGAGAGGGAGGGAGAGAGAGAGAGAGAGAGAGGGAGAGAGAGAGAGAGGGAGAGAGAGAGAGAGAGAGGGAGAGAGAGAGAGAGAGAGAGAGAGGGAGGGAGGGAGAGAGAGAGGGTAGAGTCTGTGCTTTAGCTATAGCTGCACTGAGACGCACCTCGAAGGCGCCCGCGTCTATCAGCGGGTGCGGCTCGAGCAGCTCCCCCCCCTCCCCTGACGGCGACGCGGCGGAGGCGCACGACGCCGACGTCGCAGCCGCGGCGCGCGGCAGCTGCGCCGGCTGGTGCTGCGCCGGCTGGTGCTGTGGCGGCGCGCGGCACGCGCCGCCGCCGCCGCCGCCGCCGCCGCCCTGCAGCCCCTCCCTCATCTCGAGCTCGACGGCCGCTTCGCTCGTGGTGAGGTGCGAGTAGCACGCCCGCCCTCCCCGCCGCCCTCCGCGCCCGCGCAGCGGCGGCAGTGCCTGCGCCGGCGCACAGCTCACCGACAGCATACCCATCCTCGTCCCGACGCCTAGCGCGAGCAAGACGAGGGCGCCCCCGAAAACGGCGCCGACCAGCGCGGTGGGGCCGCAGCCGTCGCTCGGCGGCGGCTCCTCGCACCCCGACGAGGCGACGCAGTTCTCGTCCGAGTAGCCCTCCTCGTCGGCGTCGCCCTTGACGGCGACGACGCGGAAGCAGCACCTCGCGTGCTGGGGCATCGCGCCCCAGCGCAGCTCGCGCGAGCCCGCGAGCGCCAGCTTTGTGACGTGCGTGCTGCTCGCGCCCGGGCGCGTCACCGTCAGCAGTAACCGGTGCGCCAGCTCCGGCTCGTCCCCCTCCCACTGCACGGTGAGCGTGCGGTCGGCGTGAAGGACCAGCGTCGGCGGCGCGAGGCGTGCGTCGGCAGGAGAGGAGAGCGCGAGCGCCGCCGCAAGCGCCACGCACGTCGACGAGGCGCCTCTCCTTCTTCGGTTGTGGCGGCAGCTGCAGCAAGCCATGCAGCAAGCCTGGGCGCGTCGAGCCTGCGCTTACCCGCGAAAAAAGAAAATACGGTGGTTGCCAACACACACCACCTCACATCGCCATGAACGGCGCACTAAATATGAACGGCGCCTCCCGACCGTACTAGGTTAGGTTTGGTACGAAGGTGACTAGGAAGGTGAAGTCAAAAAGAAAACGTGTGTAAAAGAGATTTGGAAGGAATAGTGTTTGACACGGCGTGCGTATTTTCTTTTTTCAAAGGGGAGAGGCACAACGTAGTTCACCTAGTCAAAACACCGTCTTCTCTCCGAGGCCCGCTGTACTTTGCTCTCACGCCAAGGAGCGCCATTCGCTCCCAACAGCTCAGCGAGGCGTCCCGCGGCTGCCGGTCCGGCGCGTCAAACCACGGCGCCGCGACGTCGGCGTTCGCGTCCAGCCACGCGCTGGCCTGCGCCTCCTCGTCATCGTCTGGCTCCTCACCGTCCCCGTCCTCCTTTTCCTTGCACGCCAGCGCCTTTAGGTACCACCGCTTCGCGAGCTCCTCATCCTTGGCAATCTGGCCGGAGACGCCTCGCTTGTACAAGCCAGCGACTTCAATGCACATGCCGTTGGGTCTCCGCGCGTGGCAGCCTCCATGTAGTGCAGAGACGCGAGCCACTCGTCGCCGTTTCCCTCCAGCTTCGTGCCATAGTTCCTCAGCCCGCGGTAGTTTCCGTGCTGGGCGGAGCGCTTGAACCACATCGTGGCCTGCGTGTCGTCCTGCGGCACGCCGTCGCCGTTCTCGGACGCGGGACAGGAGTTGACGACACGCTCGAAGCGACACACAGACACACAAACTCACAACGTCACAAGACACTCAGCCAGCTGGGCTGCCACACATCACGAGTGAGCGTACGGCACTACGCCACTCGGGGCCACGTCCCCCCTTGTCGCCCCCTCCAGCACCCAAGGTGCCAAGGGCACAAACAACAGCACAACAACACAGACAGGCGACAGGGGCAGGCGACAGGGGTAATGTGTGAGACTAGAGCAGGCTGCTCCCCTCTAGCAAACTCGCCGGCCGGCGAGGCACGGACGGACGAGAGCACGTGTGGGTTCGTGTGAGGTGTCTATGGGCGCTCAGTCATTTGCCGGGTCCCGTACCATGCGGAATCGACCCTATCCAGTGCTCAAGTGCTCAAGTGCTCACCCATACTTTGACCCTTTCTGATGCACTTGGAGCACTTGGAGTGCAGTCATCAACCGCGTATGTAAAATTCTTTATTTAATTACTTTGTTTTTACCGTCGCGGGCCTGGCTTCACGCCCCAGCGGATGCCATCGATGCGCTTGATCGACCGGAAGTACGAGGCCCACAGATGCATCGAGCCCCCATATTGCACGCCTATCTCGAGCAGCGAGACGTCCGGACGTGTGCGGTACTGTGAGAGGAGTTGGGCGTACATGGCATGGTAGTGTGCGCCCCTGTCGTCGCTGCCCTTGGTGGACTTGTGCAGGGACATCATGTGCGCCATTTTGTCGGCGGCATCATCGGCATCGAGCGCGCTGTCCTGCGCAACCAGCGCGAGCAGCAGCAGCATGCACTGGCGACGGATGATGAGGCGGCTCAAATCGCCAAACTTGTGGCTAACCTCGGAATGTGACAGCAGTATGGCTGTGAACGTTCCTGCACAGCCATCTTACCTAAGGATGGCTGAGCTAGCTACACTGCAGCCATAGCCTCCAGCCCGATGGCTGCAATACACAGAGGGCAGCCATCCTGACTAGGGATGGCTGGAAGCTCGCTGCTGCAGCATACATACCGCCCGCCCCGGGGCGGGCCCTCATGGCTGAGCTGGCTAGATCGCAGCCATTTTGGGTAAGATGGCTGGGGCACAGCCATTGCAGCCATCTGCTATGGCTGGAGCACAGCGATTGCAGCCTGTCCGGAGCATGGCTGGTGATAAGACAGCAGCCATCCCGCCACCCCCGCCACGACACGTGCGCAGATGGCTCCCGCACTCGTCGCCCCAGCCTCGCGAGAGGGGGACTGCCCGGATAGCTGGTCAGTATTCCACCTCGTGCCCCTCAGCGCTGTTCTTCACCTTTCTACCTACCTACCTACCGTCGTTGTTTTATTTCGCCGAGTGCGCCGCCGACGTCGACCCCTCCCACACGACCGCGAGTCACCGCATCCTCTGACGCGGGTGTGCGGGATGTCTGTGGGACCGAGAGAGCGATGTGCTTGTGTCCGCCTTGCGTTTGTTTTCGTAACATCGAAGGCTAGCTCAAAACAAAAAAGGCAGCTTTCATCACCTCCTGCGAGCTCGCTGTACACCACGTAGACCCGCTCGGCCATGGCGTTGCGGTCTCCGCGCGCCCTCGCGTGCGCGTTATTGTGCCTCCCCGCCAGCATAGCGTGGCACGGCAGCGGCGTGCGGCCGCGGCTGCCCTCCACCTCCCTCGCGTCTGCTCCACTCGCGCTCCGGCCGGCGCTGCACACGCGGGCGGCTCCAGCCCGGCTCGCCGCTGCGGCCGCAGTGCCTGAGCCGGAGCCGCAGCGGAGCGGGTGGCGGGCTCGGCTGCCGCCGGCGAACGAGCTGCGCAAGATCGTCCCGCTGGCGATCATGTTCTTCTGCATCCTCTTCAACTACACCATCCTGCGCGACACCAAGGACGTCCTCGTCGTGACGGCGCCACGCCCTCTCTCCCTCGTCTCCACTCTGGCTCTCGAGCCTCGGCTGTCTCTCCCCCTCTCGACTCGACGGCCCCGTCCCGCCCCACCCTACTCCCCGCCCCGCGCAGGCGCCCGGCTCCTCTGCCGAGGCGATCCCTTTCCTCAAGACGTGGGTCAACCTGCCGGGCGCAGGCACGCTCACACAACAGCACAGCCTCGGGGTGTCGAAATCATGACAGCACACTGGCCGCCAGACACGCAACACGGGGTCCCAGGGGAGGCGAGCAAACACCGTATCACCAGCTAGACGCCGGCTCGGAGGCCACGCCACGGTCTGCTCGCCCCACGCGCACCACCGGACACACGCGCACCGGGCCTTGCACTTTGAACGCCGTGCCAGCCCCTGCCCGCGTCCGGGCGGGGAGATGCGAGGGCAGCCCTGGCCCTTGCCCCGCCACCTTTGTGTCACCGCCCCTCGCCTCACCTCACCTCACCTCACCTCACCTCAACCCGGCGCAGTGGCCTTCACAGTGCTGTACTCTGCGCTGGCGAACCGGATGGCGCCCCAGGCCCTCTTCTACACCGTCCTCTCCACCTTCCTCGCCTTCTTCGGCGCCTTCGGCTGGCTCATCTACCCGCTCGTCTCTGCCGGCCTCCTCCACCCGGTGACGCTTCCGAGAAAATTCCAAGATCCCTCTCCGATACTTCCGAGACACTTCCTAGACGCTTCCTAGACGCTTCCCAGACACCTCACAGTCACCTCACAGTCACCTCACAGTCACCTCACAGTCACCTCACAGTCACCTCACAGTCACCTCACAGTCACCTCACAGTCACCTCACAGTCACCTCACAGTCACCTCACAGTCACCTCACAGTCACCTCACAGTCACCTCACGACGCCTCCTCCCACACACCTCCGACACGCCTCCCGCTTGCACCGCCGTGCACTCGCCCACGGCACAGTTCACGACATGTCCACGACATGTCCGCGACACGTCCACGACACGCCCACGACACGCCCACGACGCGTCCTCGACAGGTTGCGTTTGCGTCCAAGCTGGCCGCCGCCCTGCCCGCCGGCTTCGCCGCTCCGATCGCGGTGTGCCAGAACTGGACATACTCTCTCTTCTACCTGCTCGCGAACATGTGGGGCTCTGTCGTCGTCTCGCTCCTCTTCTGGGGCTTCGCAAACGAGGTGCACTGTCACCCCACCCCCCCCACCTCCCCCCACATTTTTCCCCCTCACTCCCTCCATCTCCCCCCCATCTTTCCGCCTTACTCCCTCCACCCCCCCCCCCCCACATTCTCCCCCTTACTCCCTACATCTCCCCACAT
>NW_005197198.1:173349-174448 GCF_000372725.1 Emiliania huxleyi CCMP1516
ACGCCCTCTCTCCCTCGTCTCCACTCTGGCTCTCGAGCCTCGGCTGTCTCTCCCCCTCTCGACTCGACGGCCCCGTCCCGCCCCACCCTACTCCCCGCCCCGCGCAGGCGCCCGGCTCCTCTGCCGAGGCGATCCCTTTCCTCAAGACGTGGGTCAACCTGCCGGGCGCAGGCACGCTCACACAACAGCACAGCCTCGGGGTGTCGAAATCATGACAGCACACTGGCCGCCAGACACGCAACACGGGGTCCCAGGGGAGGCGAGCAAACACCGTATCACCAGCTAGACGCCGGCTCGGAGGCCACGCCACGGTCTGCTCGCCCCACGCGCACCACCGGACACACGCGCACCGGGCCTTGCACTTTGAACGCCGTGCCAGCCCCTGCCCGCGTCCGGGCGGGGAGATGCGAGGGCAGCCCTGGCCCTTGCCCCGCCACCTTTGTGTCACCGCCCCTCGCCTCACCTCACCTCACCTCACCTCACCTCAACCCGGCGCAGTGGCCTTCACAGTGCTGTACTCTGCGCTGGCGAACCGGATGGCGCCCCAGGCCCTCTTCTACACCGTCCTCTCCACCTTCCTCGCCTTCTTCGGCGCCTTCGGCTGGCTCATCTACCCGCTCGTCTCTGCCGGCCTCCTCCACCCGGTGACGCTTCCGAGACACTTCCGAGACGCCTCTCCGATACTTCCGAGACACTTCCTAGACGCTTCCTAGACGCTTCCCCAGACACCTCACAGTCACCTCACAGTCACCTCACAGTCACCTCACAGTCACCTCACGACGCCTCCTCCCACACACCTCCGACACGCCTCCCGCTTGCACCGCCGTGCACTCGCCCACGGCACAGTTCACGACATGTCCACGACATGTCCGCGACACGTCCACGACACGCCCACGACACGCCCACGACGCGTCCTCGACAGGTTGCGTTTGCGTCCAAGCTGGCCGCCGCCCTGCCCGCCGGCTTCGCCGCTCCGATCGCGGTGTGCCAGAACTGGACATACTCTCTCTTCTACCTGCTCGCGAACATGTGGGGCTCTGTCGTCGTCTCGCTCCTCTTCTGGGGCTTCGCAAACGAGGTGCACTGTCACCCCACCCCG
>NW_005197198.1:174808-188796 GCF_000372725.1 Emiliania huxleyi CCMP1516
GTCTGAAAGACACGTCCCCTCCCTCGCGACTCTGGTCATCTGCTACGGGATGGCAATCAACCTCGTCGAGGTGGCGTGGAGATAGGGGGAGATAGGGGCGATAGGGGGAGATAGGGGGAGATAGGGGGAGATATGGCAATTCACCCCGTCGAGTGTGACGAGGTTATAATTAATTAAGTAATAATTAATTAATTATAATTCACCCCGTCGAGTGTGCCGATGACGCTGATGCTGATGAGGTGGTGACTGTTACTAAGGTGACATGGAAGAGCAAGCTCAAGCAGGCGCCGTGGCCCGCCCCGCTTACCTCCTCCGCGTCTCCCCGACGCCCCCTTTCAACCGTCATTCAACTATTCATTGGTTCGCCGTCCATTGTTCACAGGCCTTCCCCGACCCAACCGCCTACTCGGCCTTCATGGGATCATTCTCGTCCGCCACCGGCGTCGCCACGCTTGCCATGATGCTCTTTGGGCGGTTCGTCTTCCGCAAGTGGGGCTGGGGCACCGCAGCAATGATCACGCCTTCGGTGCTGCTCGGGACCTCGCTCGCCTGGGGGGCTGTGAACAGCGTCTCTTCACACCTCTCGCTGTGAACAGGTGCTGCTCGGCACCGGCGTCGCCTTCTTCGCTCTCTGCCTCACAGGCAACACACCCGCCACCGCGGCCCGCCCCTTCGCCGGCGACACGCCCGCGGCACGTCACGCTCGCGACATTCTCGCGACCCCGCCGCACGCCCACCACACGCCCGCCACGCGCCCGCCACCGCGCCCGCCACCACGCCCGCAGGCAACACCTTCGCGCCGCTCCTGTCGACGGTCGGCCTCACGCCGCTCATGCTCGCCGTCTTTGTCGGCGCGGCGCAGAACATCGTGTCCAAGGCGGCAAAGTACTCCCTCTTCGACCCGTGCAAGGAGATGGCCTACATCCCCCTCGACGCCGAGGAGAAGACCAAGGGCAAGGCCGCCGTCGACGTCATCGGCGGGCCGCTCGGCAAGTCGGGCGGGAGCCTCGTGCAGCAGCTGCTCATCTTTGGCTTCGGCTCGCTCGCCGCGTCGACCCCCTACCTCGCCGTCATCCTCGGCGGCATCATCTTCGCCTGGATGGGCGCGGCGCGCTCGCTCTCCGGCCAGTTTGACGCCGCCATGCAGCAGCAGCAGGCGGCAGAGGGCTCGCCGGAGGCGGCGGCCGACACGTCGGCAAAGGCAAAGGCGAGATGATTCGCCGCTCCCCACGGACGCTCTCCGCACGGATGAGCCTCTGAACCCTCCCCCGCCCCCTCGCCGATATGGCAGACCAAATGTCACGGTACTGAGGTGTCAGGTATGTTACCCGCGTGGCTGAGACCAGAGCTCTCGGCCGCGAGGGTGTGCGTGGCGTGTGCGTGTACGGCAGTACCTGTGCGTGCGTGTGCACACTCTACAGTATGGAGCAGATATGTACTCTTTTCTTTTCAATTCATGCACAGTGCATCTGGATCTGCGGCCCTGGATCCAGCTCCCGAGCTCTGCCACGTGCCAGGAGTTGAACGAGAGCTCCGCCCCCACTGGCACTGCGCGCCCAGCCGCGAGCCGGCCCGGGCGCACTCTCTCTTTCTTGAGGCGCCGCAAAAGGCGCAGAGTGTCCCACCGCCCTCTGTCTCTAGCTCTACATGCAGGTCCATGCCTTTAACGTACTTGATACGGGCTACGGCCCAGGTGGTCGGGCCACCACAGTTTCAGATCTGCTCCTCAAGATAGCGCCGCAATCTTTTGATCTCGGGTTTCTTGAGTCCGAGCTCGCCGAGATCTACGTCGTCGGCCTCTCTGAGATCAGTCAGCTCAGAATATCCGGCGTCGTGCAGCACACCTGCATAAGCGGTGAGCTTAGCCTCCTCGAGAAACGCCACCATTGCACGCCCTCGAGGAGAGCTCATGGAGGAGCCCATTGAGCCCGCCTCGTCTTGTACGGCGGCGGCGGCCGAAGCGAGGGGGGACGAGCCGTCAGTTCGAAAAATCTCTTCGATGCCGTGCGCCAGGTCGCGATCTTCAGCCACCTGCGACCGTCCTCCCGACGCCTCGGGGGCCTGCGCCAGCCCCTGCTGCTGCGGGGCCGGGAAAGGAGCTGACGCCGTCAATGTCCCCGCCATCTCCGCCTCTGTCGCCGCCAACGCTGCTGTTGCCGCTGCCGCCGCTGCTGCCGCCGACATCACCGCCACCGCCTCCTCCGTCGGTGACGGTGCCGGTGCCATCGGCGTGGACGTAGCACTCGCGAGCAGCTCGAGTGCGCACTCATCAAGCAGTCGTGCATAGCCGCGGCACGCGTGGTCGTCGATGTGCGACGTCACCCTGGGGGGTCTGCCTCCTCGTATCTCTTTTCGCAGTCTCTCGCCGCTTCTCGCTGCAACCTTCATGCCACCTCGCGGCTGTCCCACTCTCGTCGTTCTCTCCCTTGTCACTTCCCCCTCTGTCGCGTCGTTCTCTTCTGCCTCGTCCTGCGACGCCGCCGCCTGCCGGTCCCTTGTTCTCGCGGCTTCTTTCGCCTCTCGGCGCAACTCCGTCCTCCTTGCGGCGTATCCTGGCCCCTCGAGTCTATCGAGCTCCCCTCGCGCAAGGACCACATTTCTGACTCCCACTCCGATCAATCCGTAATTCCGTAAAATCGGTGAAAAATTCTTTTGTCCGTCGCTAATTCTTTAATTTGTCGTGCGCGCTCCGAACCGCGTTGTATGCTCGCGCCTCCTCTCTGCGTGCTTCTGGCCTCCGTCGTCTCCGGGAGGGCCACCATATCGCGGCTTGGCGTGCGTTCCCGCCCGCCGATCGCGGGCGACGGCGGCCCGGCGCCGACGAGCGAGAACGCGGTCCTGGCCGAGGGAGCGGCAGAGGCGGAGGATGGCGCGATGCTTCTGGTTCGGATGCAGTGCCCCGCGTCCGTGGACGGGCACTACTGGTCCGAGCTGCTGGTCGACGCCGGCGCGCTCTATGTCAGCTTGAGCGACGGCGGCCGCGGCACGGACGCCGAGCAGCCGATATACCACGCCCACCCGCCCGGAGAGTCGAGCGCGCAGCTGCTCGAGCGGCTCCCCGCGGAGACCACGCCGGGGCACCTGACGCCGGTCTGGTCCAACACGCAGCTCGAGGTTGGCTTTGCGCCGGACGTCGACGTCGAGGCGACCCTCCTCCTCGCGGCCGCCGTCGCGGGCGAGACTCCGCCGCGCTTCGAGGTGGAGCTGCTGGGCGCGCGTGACTGGGTGTCGCAGGTGCAGTCGGACTGGGCGCCCGTCGAGCTGGCGGGCTGTCTGCGCATCCTCTTCCCGTGGCACGCCGACAGCGCCGGCGAGGGCTCGGGCGGCGCGCTGCCACCAGCCCTGCAGCTGCAGCCGGGGATGGCGTTTGGGACGGGCGAGCACGCGACGACGCAGCTCTGCGTTCGCGGCGTGCACTCGCTGCTGGCGGGTGGGCGGCTGACCGGCTGCGACGCGATGCTCGACTTCGGCTCTGGCTCCGGCGTCGTCGCCTTTGCGGCGCTCCTCTTCGGCTGCCGCCGTGCCGTCGGCGTCGAGATCGACCCGTACGCACTCAAGGCGAGGTATAGCCGAGATATAGCCGAGATATAGCCGAGATCGACCCGTACGCACTCAAGGCGAGATCTGGCCGAGATATAGCCGAGATATAGCCGAGATCGACCCGTACGCACTCAAGGCGTGCGTCGCTAGTGAACCGACTCACTAGCTGGCTCCTCCCAAGCGCCGCCACGCATGCCGCTTCCGAGAGGTTTCCTGGCGGCGGGACTCGGCCGCGCCCTCTCTCACCGCCGCCGCCTGCCTCGCGCTAGGTTTCGCGCGCCAACGCCGTTGACAACGGGATGGCCGACCGGTTTGTGGCGGTGCTGCCCGCCGAGGAGGCGCCGGAGGAGTACGAGCTCGTGGTTGCAAACATCCTCGCGCGCACGCTCGTGCAGCTGCAGTCCGCCCTAGACGCAGAACACGCAGGGAGTCCCAACATGGAGTTCCTATTCTTGTCAGCCAGCGCGAGAGGGACACGGACTCCGCCGTACTCCGCTGTACTCGTAGCCCGTGTATTCACGCGGTGTCGAAAGACGCTGCACTCCGCCGTATTCCCGCCCTCATGTCGGCGCATTCACACCGTAGGCAGCCCACACTGTCCTCGCGCGTCGCGGCGGGAGGCACACTGCTGCTCTCGGGCATCTGGGGCGAGGCGCAGGCGGCCGAGGTGGAGGCGGCGTTCGCGCCCGACTTCGAGGGCTTTGAGCGGAGCTGGCAGGACGGGTGGGTGGTGATCAGCGCGAGGCGCAGGAGGTAAACGCACGCAAGCGACGGTTCGTCTCGCTGTCTGCACGCCCCCCCGCTCGGATCGGTGCGTGGCGGCCGCGGGCGCAACGGATGCGCGGACCGCAAAAAGGACGTAGTTCTGAGTGTATTTACGCGCGTCCCACAGAGAGATCAAAGACTTCAAAGCTCGTCATGAGTGCGGCTACTGCCGCCGCCGCCGCCGAACTCGACCGCCGCCGCCGCCGCACCGGGGTCCGTCTCGCCCGGCCCCGGGTCGAGCGCCGGCAAATGTGCGAACCATGCTCGGTATGCCTCCGCCTCCGCCTCCGCCTCCCCTCCTTCGCCCCGAGACCGGCGCAGCGCCCGCAGCAGCGGCTCCGCCTCTGGCGCGGCGCTCGTGTTGAGCAGTTGCGCGTGCAGCAGCGCGGCACGCGTCTCCTCCAGCGTGGCACGCGTCTGCTCGCGCGTCGCGGCCGCCTGCGAGGGGAGAGTTCGGAGAAACTTCGGGCAGAGTTCCGAGAGGGTTCGGGCAAGGTTCCGAGAGGGTTCGGGCAAGGTTCCGAGAGGGTTCGGGCAAGGTTCCGAGAGGGTTCGGGCAAGGTTCCGAGAGGAGAAGGTTTGTGCAGGGCCGAGAAGGGGCGCGTCTCCCCGCGCGTCGGTGGCACCTTCGCGGCGGCGCCGCACGAGAGGAGCTCCGCAACGAGGTAGCGGATCGGCGGCGGCCAGCCAGCGGACGGACCTAGAAGGTTCCTAGAAGGTTCCTAGAAGGTTCCTGGAAGGTTCCTGGAAGGTTCCTAGCCAGCCAGCGGACGGACCGCTCTGTGGCGCCCCACCCCGGCCAGCCTCAGCGAGGGAGAGCCTAGAAGGCTCCTGGAAGGTTCCTAGAAGGTTCCTGGAAGGCTCCTAGCCAGCCTCAGCGAGGGAGAGCCTACCGGGAGAGTTGGGGAGACATGGGGAGACGTGAGGAGAGCCTTTGCGAGGGAGAGAATCTCGGCAAACCTCGGAGAACCTCGGCGAATCTCGGCTCCTCACTCGCCCTTTCTCGACGGCTTCGGCGGCGGCGCTCAAAGACGCCAGCGCGCCCTCTGCAGCCGCCCCGCCGCCCGCCGCCAGCCCGGCCTCCGCGAGCCGGCGGAGCCGCGCCAGCGCAAGTGCGAGGGCCGCGAACCTGCGCACGAGGCGAGCGCCTCTGCGGCAAGGAGCGGCAACGGCGGGGCGGCAACGGCGGGGCGACAACGGCGGGGCGGCAACGGCGGGGCGGCAACGGCGGGGCGGCAACGGCGGGGCGGCAACGGCGGGGCGGCGCGGTGCGCGTGGAGGAGAAGCAATCCCCGCCGTGTGTGCGTGTGCGTCGCCCGCCCCGCGTGTGCACCTCGCGTGTGCCTCACCTACCGATGCGCATCTACACGCGCGCGCACGAGAGGCCCGGCAAGGCGGAGTCGCCCATCGAGGAGAGCTCCTCCGGCAGCCGTCCGCTCGCGGCAGAGTCATCTGCCTCCGCGACGGCGAACGCGATCGTGCGGCCGATGGCCTCGGTCGTGATGCGCCCGTCGGCCCCGCCGGCCGCCGAGCTGGAGCTGGACGACCAGCCGTACCCGTCCTGCGCTGCGGGCGCGACACAGCACGGGCGCGACGATCTACCGCAGGCAAGCCCGCAAGCCTCGCCTGGCCTCAGCCACCGCGCGCCGACGCGAAAAGTGCCGACGCCGCGCGCGTTGCACCCAACCTCGACGGCGCAGTCAAAGGTGCCGTCTTGCGTGCACGCGAGGAGCGTGATTCGGCCTGTCCGGTCGCAGCCACGCAGCGCTGAGGCGGCATCGAGACCGTTTGCAAAAGTGACGAGGGCTCCCGGCCGCAGAACCGCTCGCTGCAGCCTCAGCAGCTTGCGGCCGTGGCCGCGGAGTTCGCCATCGACGAGCCGACTCCTACCTACACAGGCGTGTACGTACCCTGAACCACCGACGCATTGTGGCGCGCTGTTTTCACGGTGCTCCGGCTGCCCCCCGGTTAAGATCTCGTGCAAAACTCTTTTTATCACCCCCCTCAAGTACACCCCCCAGACTCCCCCAAACCGCCCAGGATGAGCTCCTGAGGTGCCAGTCCGCCCGAGATATGACCGGTTGAAGTTGGGGTTCCACGGTCGGGATGGAGGTGCCGAACTGGATAGGGGTCAGCCAGGGAGGCTGTTGTGGCGCACCGGACCGCCCCCCAGCACCGTGCCCCACCCAACTGCATCCATGGGAGTCGCAAACGGTGCTGCACTCGCGGCTGCAAGCACTCACGACACTCAAACCCACCACCTGCCTCCTACCCTGTACGAGGAGCCGGCGACCCGTACGCTTTGCGCGTGGCGACTGGTGGCTGTCTGGAGCTCGTGTGAGCTGGGCCGACGCGTGGCCGAGCCGAGAGGACCAGCGAGCGACCACGTTGGCGATGAAGCTTGGCGGCCGGCGCCTCGTCGCCAGACGTCACAGCGGCGTGGACGTAGGAGTGTGCGGCGACGAGTGCCGGCAAATCCGGCCCAGTGTGGCCGGCAGCTGCCTAGCGCTGGCCTGTGGCCGGCGCCGCGGTGGCGGAGAAGGCGTCTCGCCGCCGTGGCGGCGGTCGGCAGGTGCGAGCGTGATGCCATCTTGCGGGACGACACCCGTCTCGCAAACCCGGACTGCGACGTAAGAATTCTTTCGCGAGTCAGAAAAGTCTCAATTAGGGCATCCTCAATTAGGCATCCCTCATTACCATGGAAGCAGGCGGCGTGTCCGTCCTCCTCGGGGTCCTCAAGACCAAGAAGACCGTAAGTGCGCCGCCCCTTCCCCTCGACCGCTCCCGGAGCAGCACCGCACTCGCGGCGTACCTCGCCGAGCCCGACCACATCCACCCCTCCCTCGGCCCGCTCTCGGTGACGAAGGGCAGCGATTTCGTCGGCGTGTGGCGGTGCACCCGCCCTCGGGGCGGGGGCGCCTGCGAGTGCGTGTGGCTCGCTGGGATCGCGCATCGGATGCGGGGCAGGTGCCCCTGCCCCGACTGCGCGGCGGCGGCGGCGGCGGTAGTGCGGTCCTCGGCCCTCGCGGCGCACGGCTCCGTCCTCCTCGGCGTGCTTCGCGTCTCGAGGGGGGAAGCCGCGCCGCCCCTTCCCCTCGACCTCTCCCGCAGCAGCTCCGCACTCGCGGCGTACCTCGCCGAGCCTGACCACATCCACCCATCCCTCGGCCCGCTCTCGGTGACGGAGGGCAGCGGCTGCGTCGGCGTGTGGCGGTGCACGGCGCGGCGGGGCGGGCGCGCCTGCGAGTGCGTGTGGACCGCTGTGATCAAGCATCGGATGTGCGGCAACTGCGGCTGCCCCGACTGCGCGGCGGCGGCGGCGGCGGTAGTGCGGTCCTCGGCCCTCGCGGCGCACGGCTCCGTCCTCCTCGGCGTGCTTCGCGTCTCGAGCGGGGAAGCCGTGCCGCCCCTCCCCGCCGACCTCTCCCGCAGCAGCTCCGCACTCGCGGCGTACCTCGCCGAGCCTGACCACATCCACCCATCCCTCGGCCCGCTCTCGGTGACGGAGGGCAGCGGCTTCGTCGGCGTGTGGCGGTGCACGGCGCGGCGGGGCGGGCGCGCCTGCGAGTGCGTGTGGACCGCTGTGATCGTGCATCGGATGCGGGGCAGGTGCCCCTGCCCCGACTGCGCGGCGGCGGCGGCGGTAGTGCGGTCCTCGGCCCTCGCGGCGCACGGCTCCGTCCTCCTCGGCGTGCTTCGCGTCTCGAGGGGGGAAGCCGCGCCGCCCCTCCCCGCCGACCTCTCCCGCAGCAGCTCCGCACTCGCGGCGTACCTCGCCGAGCCTGACCACATCCACCCCTCCCTCGGCCCGCTCTCGGTGACGGAGGGCAGCGATTTCGCCGGCGTGTGGCGGTGCACGGCGTGGCGGGGCGGGCGCGCCTGCGAGTGCGTGTGGACCGCTGTGATCGTGCGTCGGATGTGCGGCAACTGCGGCTGCCCCGACTGCGCGGCGGCGGCGGCGGCGGCAGCGGCGGCGGAGGCAGATGCAGCGGCGGATGCTGAAGCCAAGCAGGCTCGACAGGATCGGCGCGCCGCCGACCGCGCGTGGGTCGAGGGCGCCGCCGCGCGAGCGGCCACCGCCCGCGAGGAGGAGGCGCGGCTCTCGGAGGAGATGCTGCAGCGGCATCTCGCCCAGGGCATCACCGCGATGCAGATGGGCGAGGTGCAGCTCTGGCGCGAGGTGGAGGTGGAGGGGGGGCGGCGCACCTCGACGCACGGCGGGATCGGCCTCGGGCTGGCCCACTTCCACGACCCATCCGATGGGAGTGTCGTGCCCCCCAGCGAGATCGCTCTGTTTGGCCTCGCCATCGAGGGGGCCTTTGACGTCGGGCGTCTCGGCGGCTGCGACGTCCACCTCAAGGCCGGCAACCGCCGGGCCGTGGCCTGCAGCCCGCAGGGTCCCCGGCCCTTCTCGGAGAGCGCGCGGCGGGACCTGCCAGCCACCCTCGAGTACATCGAGCAGGTGTGCACGCGGGCGCGCGTGCCCGCGCGGGCGGTGCGCGCGGTCCTGGCTGCCACCCGCGCGCTCGCCGAGGTCGACCGCGCCGCGGAGCTGGTGTTTCTCTCCTCGGGCGAGGCGCGGGACGCGGTGCGGCCAACAAGCGCCTCCCACCACGACGCGCGGGGCGATCAGAAGTGGTACGGGCCGGGGAACTCCCCCCACTTCAACAAGTTTCAAGGGTGCGTGCGCTAGCGGCCTGCCTCCAACCATGCGAACCTCCACCTGGCGTGCCATACGATTCACCCCCCCCCCCCCCTCTCCCTGCCCTGGTGCAGGGCAAAGGCTGGCCACCGCCTCGTCCGCCTCATCATCTCCCTCTCCCCGAACCTCCGCATGGTCAACACGATGCTGCAGCAGGTCGACGAGAAGGGCGAGATCCTCCCCCACCAGCCCACGTGGCAGGCGCGGCTCTCCGCCTGCGGCGTCGACCTCGGCGAGCGGAGCGAGGAGGCGGAGCGAGGAATGGCGGGCTACGCCGACTTCTACCTCTGCGCGCCGGGCGCGGGCGATCGGATCCGGAACGGTTCCAGCACCCACGCCAACGAGATGGTCTGGCGGGCGTGGCGTGGCGCGTGCTCCGTCGTCGCCCTCTCCCCCGACGGCGCGAGCAGCGGCTGCGAGCATGGCGGCTCGTCGCAGGTGCCAATGACGGCGGTGGAGCAGCACGAGCGCGGCGAGATTCTCCGCGTCGAGCGCGGCTCGGGCTCGGTTGTGGCAATGACAACGGGGTCGGCCGCCGAGCACGGCGTGCCGCGCTCGCCGAAGCGGGCGCTGCTCGTGCGGCTGCTGCTGCTGGAGGCGCTGGGCCGCGCCACCCTCGTCCCCGCGGCCGGCCCGAGCGCGGTGGAGGAGGGTGTAGACAGGATCTGGATCCTGGTGGCGCTTGCCAACGAGTACAAGTGGCTGCCCGTGTCGTTTTGCCCGGTGAGCATGATTCTCGCCTTGCTGGCGTGATAGAATCGTTTCACAGCGGCTCGACTCGTTTTTGCCCCCGTTGCAGTAAATAAATTTGTTTTGCAAGTTGAAACGGACACGCCAACGAGGGGGAGGGTAGTGTGTGGGGAGAAGCGGACAGGGTCCCCACCTGCACGAGCAGGATCTTGTAAGGACGATCAGGGACAGAGGGAAACGGGCAGCGGGGAAGGCCCAGTGTTTTCCTTGGAGCACGGCAGTCGAATTCTTCTCTCGGCTCGCCGTCGTTGAGGTGGCTCGGGGCCGACTCTCGCCAGGTGATTACCAGCAGGCGCCGGCTGTCCGCGCGCCCTCTGCCCCCGACACGCCGGTCCCGGGCCCACCGGCACATGCCGCAGCGCCGGGCTCGTTCGCGCCGCGCGATAGCGCGCCCTCGCCGTGGCGCTCAGCTCAACCCTGCTCGTTGCGAGCAACGTGCTGTGGCAGCGCGCGCACGGCGGTCTCCGTCGGGTAGGCGTGGAAGAAGTCGCGGCGGGCCGCGAGCAGCGCCGCCGCCTCGGCGCCCTCGCACGACGCAAACTCGGAAAAGGCCTCGAGAAGGGTCGGCTCCGCCTCGGGCGTCGAGGAGCAGGAGATGAGCAGCGACGAGGCGAGCGCCCAGCGCATTGTGTCGAGTGAGTTGAGCCCCTCGCCGACGACAGCTGGGACAACCAGGTTCGTTGTGAAGAGCTGGGGCGCGCCACCTCTCGAGGTTCTCGAGGTGGATATCCTTTGGCCGCGTTGGGTAGCGAGGATTGGTGTGACGCGATCCACGCAGGCGTGTTTTCTGGCGGCCGACCGTCAGTGCACGGAGTTGCCCCTTCTCCGACTGCCCCGGCTAGTTCCCGAGTTTCGCGGGAGTGACCCCATGCGCCACCCAAGAGCGCAATCGATCTTTTTGCCCTCTATCACCTTCGGTTGTAAGAACTTGAAACACACCACGCAGGGGCACAGCAAGCACGGATAGCCGTTGAGGAGAAAGGGCGTGAGGTGTATGCGCGCCACCTCCCGCGAGCGCGGCGGGATCGGAATTGCGGCCGGAGGGAAGGGCGAGCCGCCGCCGCCGCCGCCATATACCACCAGCGACGACGACCGCGGCTCGCCCCAAACGCCAGGCGCTGGATCGGCAGTAGGGCTTGGGCGGCGCAGCGTAGGCCTCGAGCCACACGAGTCGCCGACAACCCCCCCTCATCGACGTGATGGCCGCACCCGCTGTCGGCCGATGCAAGCTGCCGCCTCCACCGCACCAGCGATACTGGCCGCGGCTCGCCGCCACGCGCCGGCTCGGAAGAGGGGCTATCGGCGGCGCAGCAGAGCGGCATGCGTCGTCATTCGAGCAGCACCAGGTCCCCTCTTCGACGTGACGGCCGCTCCCGGAGCCGGCCGGTGCGCGCCCGACCCACGCCCCCTCTCGCACCCCCCCGATCCCCCTGCGCGGCGCCCCCTCCACTGCGCGCCGGCTCGAGCGCCTATTGCCAAATCGCGACTTTCGAGCGCAGTGCGTGCGCCCCACACGTCACGCGAGCGCAGGAGAGTTTGCGGCAGAGCAGTACCGTGTACTAGCCGGAGGCATCGCGCCGAAAACCCCGCGCATTCCGCCCCAACAGAGGCTGCAGGAGGCAGATGGCCAATAGCGGCGATCGTTACGAAATGTAGCGTTACCGGGAGCTCTCCAAGCTGTCTTGGGTGGTAAGAAGGCAACTCCGCACACTGTAGCTTTTGGGGGCCGAAACACGTTTTAATTCACGCGAGGGGGCACGTGAGGCTTCTCGCGCGTATAACCGGTGTTCCCGAGTGTCGGAGACATGTACCCACAAGCCCATAAGCTTGGCTTACCTCGGCTCGTCGAACCGCGCACACACCGTGGTGCTTCGGGGCTCCTCGAGAGCACGTTGCGAGCGAGGGTTGGGGTGGGGGGTCTACAGGGGGTCGTTGGCGGAACCGGCATGGTTTTCCACCGCGTGCGACCCTAATCGTTGCATGCTCAAGCCGACAGCGTCTCTCTGCGCCGTGCATCAGAATGGGATTCTGCTTGCCTCTCGCCTCGCACTGCGCCGTGCTGACGGCGCCAAACTCCTGGGCGATTCCGTCGACTTTGGCCTTCGACGGCGAAGAGGGATGCACGGCGGTCTCCACGCCACAGTCGTGGGGAAAAAATCGCGCAATGCAGGCCACATGGGTTGCAGCGGCACGGTCCTTCCGGCCAAGTGCAGGCAGGGCCGCGCTGGAGGGTTGCGCCCGCCGCGAAGTTGTGTGATCTAAGTGGGTTTGCCCCCCCCCCCCCCCCTCATCATCAACCACCTCCGGATCCGGCATTCACGTGGCTTGAACACCGCGTGCGGGGTTTGTAAGGAGTATAAGACAACGCTCGACTAAGTGAGCAGATACGCGTAGTAAATCGCCCACACCGTTTGCGGACAGACAAACGCTGCGCTGCACAAGGGTGCGGCGGCACAGGTGTAGGGCTCCAAGGGGAAAGAACAAGACGGGTAAACAGAGAAGAGTCAGTAGAGACGGGACAAAAGCTGAGAGGATGGGGAGGGTGTAGCATGTGTGTGCGTTCTAGACCTTGAGTAGTCTCTGATGCCCAATGCGTGCACTCGTGGCGTATCATTTTTCTTCCAATGCTCTACGCTTTGACCGCGGCGCTTCCTTTGTCTTTGCCGTGCTGTGCTGAGCGACATGGGCCTCTTCTCGTCCGCCCCCGACGAGGAGCAGCAGAAGGCATGCCTCGCCGCCCTCGCCGCCGCCTTCCCCGACGTCAGCGAGCGGACCCGCAAGCAGTACGCGGCGTCGCACAAGTTCAAGCCCGACAAGTGACTGCGGCCTTCCCAAACGCCTGCATACAATTCGCCACCCGCCGCACGCGCGACCTCCTCCCCCCCCGCCAGGGCGTCCAAGGCGCTGGGCGAGAGCGAGAAGTGGCGGGCAGAGACTCTGCCAAGAGCGCCCGGCCCCGACGGCAGCGATGGCGCCGCCGCCGCGTCGCTGCTCTTCACGCACCGCGGCTTCGACCACCACGGCCGCCCCGTCTTCCTCTACTACGGGAGTTCCTTCGCGCCCAAGAAGTGGGACGCGGACGCCGTCATGCTCGGCGTCGTGCACACGCTCGAGGCGCCACTCTTACGCCACGCGCCCACCACACACCACACACACGCTCGCCATCGCCACATCGCCATCTCGCCGCCGCGCCAACAATCCCCGCCGCACCCGCCAGTGTGCCCTCGCCCCCCCCCCCCCCCCCCCCCTCACCCCCCCTCCCCTCACCACCATCGACCACCCGCCGCATCGCCATAGGCCTCGCCACCACACCCCACCGCCGGCCCGTGCGCAGGCGGGCTTCGCCGCCGCCGATGCCAAGGACCCGACCAACGACGGCGAGATGGCCCGAGATGCCCCGAGATGACGCGAGATGACGCGAGATGACGCGAGATGGCGCGAGATGACGCGAGATGGCGCGAGATGACGCGAGATGACGCGAGATGACGCGAGATGACGCGAGATGACGCGATGCCGAGGACGCGTCCAACGACGGCGATGAGACGCCCCTCCTCTTCCTCCTCTCTCCTCGCACGAACGGCCGTCGCCCTCACACGCGCACATCGCTGGGGTGCGAACCGGTTTGCGGTCGAGGTAGGCTGCTGCGTCATCATCTTCCTCATGGACGGAGGCACCAAGCTCGACATGGGCCTTGCCAAGCAGGCGCCGCGACGCAAAAGGAGAAAGACGCCGGAGCCGCCACACGCGTGGCAGAGTTGTAGCCGAGGGGCAGCCGAGGGGCAGCCCTTTGGAAGCCGGCAGCCGAGGGGCTGCCGACAGGCAGCCGAGAGGCAGCCGAGAGAGGTGGGAGCCCGAGAATCCCGGTGGGCACAATACGCCCTCCCCTCGGCTGCCCCTCGGCTCCCCTCGGCTCCCCTCGGCTCACCTCGGCTCACCTCGGCTCACCTCGGCTCACCTCGGCTCACCTCGGCTCACCTCGGCTCACCTCGGCTCGCCTCGGCTCATCTCGCGGCCCTTTCCACCTTTCCACCCGCACGCGCAGTTCAGCAGTTCTAGTAGCAGGCAGCCTTATCTCGCGCGTCATCATACCTCCCCGCGAAGTCATATCTCCCCCAATCTCCCCCAATCTCCCCGCAGTTCTCGCGCCTGGTCGGCGCGCACTACCCAGGACGTGCGTACCTGGCGCTCATCTACCCGGGCACGCCTCCTCGCCCCCGGCGTGCCGCACGCT
>NW_005197198.1:189454-190060 GCF_000372725.1 Emiliania huxleyi CCMP1516
CCCCCCCCCCCCCGCCACACCGGCTCCTCTGTGCCTAGAGAGCTTGCCTCGCCTCGCCTGCCCGCCCGCCCCTCGCACCAGCTGTGTGGGCGGTGGCGCGGCTCCTCCTAGACACTTCCTAGACACTTCCTAGACACTCCCTTGACACTCCCTTGACACTTCCCTGACATGCGCATGTGTGTGCCATGTGCTCGCAGGCTGTGGGCGGTCGCGCGACTCTTCTTCTCCTCTGAGATCGGGGAGAAGGCAACTTGCCCCTGCCCTTGCCCTTGCCCAACCACCTCGTGTGTGTGTGGAGGAGTGGCTGCCTCTCTCTCACCTCTCTCGCCTCTCCCCGCTTGCACTTGGAGCACTTGGAGTGCAGCCAGTAACCGCACGCCCGGGAGCTAGATCTAAGAAGCGCCCCTCTTGCACAAGGTCGTCCTCGGCAAGCAGAAGGTGCAATCTCGCGTAATCTCGGGTAATCTCGGGTAATCTCGGGTACAGGTCGTCCTCGTCAAGCAGAAGGTGGAGGGGCGCAAGACCTTCGAGGAGCACCTCCCTGAGGAGACCCTCTCCCTCGTCGGCATCGACAGCTGGGACAAGGAGAGCCCCCCCCCCCCCCCC
>NW_005197198.1:190317-191411 GCF_000372725.1 Emiliania huxleyi CCMP1516
ACGAGCAATAGGTGCCGTGGGGGTCCGACCCAGACCGCGATGGCGCGCCGGCGTGCGACGCCGACGCCGGGGCTGTGGCGGCGGCGGGGCCAGCCTGAGCCTACTAACATATAGAGTCGGGCGCGCGTTGTGTCGCGGGGAGTCAGAGTGGCGCGGGCCGTGGATTGGCGGCCAGCTGGATCAGCTACCGCACCGCGCGGCGTCCCCATCGCATCACGACGAGGATATACGGCTTTATGCGTGCGGAGAGTCGCAATGGACTCGGTCCCGGTCAGACGTGAGTGTCGTGAGGGAGGGGAGGCGGGGGACACGGGAAGTCTGGGCAACGTAAACGTAGAAATAGACTATAGAGCCGTAAGGAAAGTGAGTGCCCCCAGAGAGGCCAGAGTGCAGAGACCTGTGAGCAGAGTCCAGAAAATCTCGCGATCCGAAAACCGCGCGCGCGCACAAACACACGTCACAGTTTGTACAGTGTACTACTGGAGTACACACACATATGCACATCCCACATCATGCACATGCTAGCGCATCTCTGCCAGTGGCGCCGATGGCGACGGCGCGAGGGAGCAGGCCCAGGCGCACATCGCTTCCAGGGAGGGGGGCGCGCTTCTCTCCACACCACATGCTAGGGGGGGGGTCCGACCCCCCCCCAGCACCTTCACCACATGCTAGGGGGGGGGGTCCCGACCCCCCCAGCGCCTCCACCACATGCTGGGGGGGGGTCATGGACCAGGACCCCCCAGAGACTCTTGGTCAGGCCCTCCGGGGCCTTAATTTTACACCTCATTTCGCAGCATTTTCTAGGGGAAAATCATCCCTTGGAGCCACATGAGCCTTGAGACTGGTCAAATTCTCCAAGATATTGGACTTTTCGCCACGATTTCTCAACTTTGGGGGAAAATCGGCTCTCTGGAGGCTATTCCTACCCCCCAACTGCTGGGGGGTGGCCACCACATGCCTTAGTGGGGGGGGGGTCCACCCCCCCCTAAGTTTTACCCAATTTTATGGGGGGGGGCCCTACCCTCCTAAGAAGGTCTTCTTATTGTCTACCTCGTTATAGGCGGACTTTCCTCCTTTAACTCTCGAAATGACAC
>NW_005197198.1:191875-221055 GCF_000372725.1 Emiliania huxleyi CCMP1516
TCGTTCTCGCAGGCGTATAAGACCAACCAACAAGAAATCTATCTAGTACGGCGGGATGTACCACCTCGCACCTGCAGCAAAGCGTTTTCCTACACCGCGAACCCCGCTACCTACGCCCTACGCCAGCACGTACTTCGCAAAGAAGCCGATCGCATCCTTCATCACCGCCTCTACGTCGCGCCTGACCTTCTCGTCGGCCAGGTCGCCGCGGCACGACCAGCCGTGCGACATGTCCGGGAACTCCTTGAACACGCAGTCGGCGCCCTTGGCGCTCGCCTTGAGCGCCTCGCCAAACTCGCCGCAGGCGGACCACATCGGCAAGTCGTTGCCCGCGGGCGCGAGCAGGAACGGGCAACGCACCGACTTGAGCAGCGCCGCCGTGTCGCCGCCAAAGGCGAAGCCCTCCAGCTGCATGGACGGGTGCAAGACCACGCCGCAGACGACGCTCGGCTCGACGGTCGACGCCCAACACGCGGGGTGGCCGCCGTAGCAGAAGCCAAGCACGCCGATCTTGCTGCAGCCCTCTGCCTTGAGGAAGCCCAGCGCCGCCTCCACCTTGGGCCGCTGCGTCTCCCACGGAAACTGCTTGATCCAGTCCATGCTGAAGTCGCCGTCGGGAGGCAGAGCATCTCCGTCGGTGCCACCATCCAGCGCCGGCGCCAGAAACTTGCCGACCGCCACCTTGTAGCCCTGCTCTGAGAGGCCGTCGGCGATGGCGCGGACGCGGCCGCCGTTCCACCCCCACACCTGCACGCCGCGGTCTCGAAGGCATTGGGGGAGGGAGCGGCGTGTGCGTCCGGGCGCGTCAGAGGCGTCCGGGCGGGCGCACGTCTGGGCAGATGAGGATGCCGTTTGTGCCGTTTGTCGTGTTTGCGTACAGCTCGACGGCGCCCAGGTCGACGACGCGGCCGGTGGCGGTGTGTGTGGCCGCGAGGTAGGGCAGAGAGCCCACGGGACAGCAAGCCGACGTCATAACTAACGAACACAGAGACAGCGCGCACCGTTCGCTGCTCACGCTTTTACAACTTGCGGGAACACACAAGGAGAAAAACCGCCGCCTGAACATGGGCTGCAAGGCGCGCGGGCAGCCCAGCCAACCCTTCTCCCACAAGACCGGCCACGGCTACGTCAAGGCGCATCGCGGCTTCTACCACGACGCGATCTTTGTCAAGCGCAACAACTTCAACCTGCTTGCTGCTCCACGAGACGTTCGGCGGCGGCTTCTCGCCCACCGCCGTTCTCAAGCTGCGCCGCCTCGCGCGCAAAGTCGCGCGCGGCAGCGTTGACCGCACGGCCTACTCGCCCAAGTACTCGCTCTCTTTTATGTCCCACCATGCAGAGCGCATCTCTCTCTCTGTTGTGCGAGGCGTGAACCGCGCCATTCGCTCTCACCTGGCAACCCTGTCTGCACGTCTCGCGCGCGCGTGAACAGGGCTCCAGGCCCCAAATTACGTGTGAGTGTTAGAGTTGTTTGGTATTGCTAAAAATCTCTCTCACTCTCACTCTCTTACCTAGGTACAAAAAAATCGCAAACCGTCTGGGGCCCAAACCAAGACTCGGCTCAGAGTGTGTGTGTGTGTAAAGCGCCGTCGCAACTGCCATGTCGGCAGGTTGTAGGCTGGTGCTCTCGCCCCGCTGGCGGCGCGGACCGGTGCCGCGGCTCCGAGCCCTCCTGTGGGCCCGCGGCGGCTCGCCGTCGCGGTGTCGGACAATGTGAACAGTCCGGATTCATCCCGGCGTGCCGCCGGTGGCGCTTCTTCGGCGAAATTTTGATCAAGCTCTTTGTCGACAAAGCTGTGCCCGAGGTCCTGCTGCTCGACTGCGCGGCGGAACCGGGCCCTGGATGCTGAGATGTGAGGCGCCGGCACCGGGGCTACGACGCGGGGCCATCTCCGGGCTGTCTCGGGCAATCTCAAAATTGGCGCCTCTCTCTGCTGCTGCTGCTGCTGCTGCTGCTGCTGCTGCTCCTGCTGGTGCAGATGCTGCTGGTGGTGCGGCGCGGCTCTCCGACTCGACTCGCTGCGCGCGTCGCGGGCATCTGAGGCGGCGGGCGGCGTTGCGGGCGGCAGCGATCGCGGCTCGACGGTGGAGGTGGAGGGTGGTGGCTGTGGTGGACCTTTGAGTTTATTTAATGGTCGAGTATTATTTAATTGCGGGCGGCGTCGGGCAGGTGCGCTTCTCTCTCTGGTGGTGGTGCTGCTGCTGCTGCTGGTGCAGATGCTGCTGCTGGTGCGGCGCGGCTCTCCGACTCGACTCGAAGCGCGCGTCGCGGCAATCTGACGCGGCGGGCGGCGTCGCGGGCGGCAGCGGTGGCGGCTCGCGGGTGGAGGTGGAGGCTGGAGGCGTGGTGGGTCTTTGAGTTTATTTCATGATGGACTACGAGGAGTGGGGGTCAACAGGGAGGCAGGGGGTTCAACCAGGCGACGGAGGACCGTGGGCCATCGCGGGGACGGCCCGCCGGAGGCGGGTTCGATTGATCCGGATGGTCTCATCCGGTGGGTGGCACCGAGGCGTCTTGGACGCTCAGCTCTACCTTAGCTCCTGAGGGGCGCGTGGTTCTAACCACGTAGTAGGACTACAGGCCACCACAGACACCCTCCCCACTCCTCACGTGTGCACACTCCCTCACCCTCTCCTCTCTCCCCTCTCTCTCTCTCTCTCTCTCTCTCTCTCTCTCTCTCTCTCTCCTCTCCTTGTCTGTGCTGTCTGCCTGACTCAGGCACTAATTCTGCCGATGCGTGATTGTGTGTGGGCTGCTCCGAGGGGGCCCTGTGCGATCCGATGGGTAGGGAGTGTCTGTGCCCGGGCGCGGTGTCCGGTGTGGAGTCCCCTTCTGATCCCGCCTGCGATGTTGGGTGTGAGGTTGTGGCGGCTTCGATCCCAAGGGGGGGAGCTGATCCCACTCAATAACCAACTCTCAGGGGCAGTAGGTGGGCGAGCCTCGAGCGCGCTCATCTCGATCGTCAAGGCGTCGCTACGCGCGGTCTTCCGCGGGGGGAGCTTCGTCGACGGGTGCGGGACCGCGGCGCAGCCAGTGCCGCGGCGAGGACTCCGGCTGTTTGCGGCGGGCGGCTTGCTGCTCGCTGCATGGCGAAAAACTCGTCTCGCCACACGCCAAGGGCTTATGCTCTGTCGAGACGTGAGGCGTATGCGCCCAGGAGGGGAGGGGGCATGTGAAACGACACTGCTAGAGATGCCTTTCGGGGCCCAGAGATAAAACTTCTGATTGATGCCATGCGTGACCTAGTAGTGTCCCCAGCTATGGGCGTGTCCACGTTGGAGCCAGGTGTGGTGTGGGCGCGAGAATAGCTCCGCCGTTCATGGAGGCAACCGATGCGAGTCGACTGGTGTGTGTCGTCGTGGTTTCGTATCAAGAATACTCACTCACACACGGGGGGGGGGGGGGGGGCGGAGGGCGAGCCGCACGTAAAGGCGAGCGGTTGCTCGACCGGAGAACGATTCGTGAGCATTTCACGAGCATCATGATCGGCATTTTCACGAGCATCCTCGCCGGGGAGTCCGCGCGCCAGAGCTTCTCGAGTCCGACAGTCGGCATCGGTGCCCCTCATCCTCCCGACTTTTGCGGCGAGTGGCGGGCGCTTGACGGATTGGCAAACGCTTCTCGAGGGTTCCCAACCAAGAAAAATTTTTTTCTGTCAAGAATGAGGACCCGCCGGAAGCGGCGCCCACCCCTCTCAAGACCCGTGGGGCGTCCATCTGCGACGGCTTCCCCCCGCTCAACCTGTCAAGGACCAAGCCGGGGGACGGCGGGCGAGCGGCAGCGCCCCTGCGCCTCCTCTTCCTCCCGGGTGACCGGGCCGTCGACCCTCTTCTCGGCAACCCGCCGAGGCACCCGGCGTGGCACACAGAGCTCCGCTCCATCCGGATCTCCGACTCGAACGCGGTCGAGTCCGATCTCTTCTCCGTGTCAAGCGGCTACGCCGACTGGCAGCGCTCCTGCGCCTCCTTTTACCGCGCCGACTCCTCGCTGCTCGAGGTCGAGGAGGAGGTGGAGCGGGCGGACCAGGCGCTTGGCGACCCGTATTCTTACAGTCTGCCGCGCCGCCGCTATGCTCACTCGCCAAACCTTCACCCCTGACCCACCTCCTGCGCAGCGGGCCCTGTCTGCCTGAACGCTCGCTCCTCGGCCGCTCCAGGTGCGCACCCGCCACCCCGCCACGGCGGAAAGACGCCTTGCGCTCGAGTGGGATCCGCCAGGCTGCTGGGCCGCCCCATGGCAAGGCCCAGACATCCCTGCCCATCCTGGCAGGGTCCAAGATTGAAGCGGTGCCCAAGCCGCTGCCGGTTCCGCCAAAGACCGAGGTGGCGGAGGCGCAGCGAAGCGAGGCATCGCTGCGCTCCAGCCTCCTGCGGAGCTTGTCCTACAACACGCCACCGGCGTTGGAGGAGCTAGCGCGGGCCGCGGAGGTCCGCGCCACTCAGATCGCCGATTCGAAGACGGCCGAGTCCATTTCAAGTGACTTTGCCTCGCGGACACGCGCCACCTCCTTCATCTGCGCCGATTCTTCCACGCTCGAGGTCGAGCAGGGCGAGCTGGAGCGCGCGGACGAGGCGAGCAGCGCTGTCCTCTGCCGCGCCGCCGCATCGCGTATCGCTAACCCGTCACCCCTCTGGCCCTGGCTGCCTGCCGCACGGCCTGCCCCTGCCAAGCCACTCGCTTCCATCACTCATTGCGCCTCTTCCAACGTGCCTGACGGAAGCACGCGCCTGCCTTTCTGCAGGACGAGATCAACACGGCCGAGACGGACATGGCCTGCAGCTCTCCCTGGCCCCTCCTCATGGGTGCCCTCATGGGGTGCTTGGGCTTCTCTGTCGTGGCGCTGTCGTGGAGTGGCTCCTCGGCCAGCAAGACTGGCCCCGACAAGGTCGACGGCCAGAAGCGCTCGAGGCGCGCCAAGGAGAACGAGGACATGGCACCGACTGGCAGCACCGCTGTTTGCCGCACTCAGATCTTCTACTTCTTCTGCTTTGTCGCAATGGTTGGCCTGTGCGGCGTGGCCTACGAGGCCTCGGCCGCGAGGTACACTCGGGGTGGCGGCGCCATGTCGGGTCTCCTATCCGTCGACAGCAGCGTGCTCGAATCGTGTCCCGCTGACGCTGCTGGGAAGGCCCGGAGGCTGGTCGAGACGGGCGTCGTCGGCGCGGGAGCCTTGCTGCTCGGCGGAATCGCCTCGCTCGAGCCAACCGCCGCACAAGTCCACGTGGCCGCCGCCGCGCTGCTCGTCGGCAGGGCTGCTGCGTCACCGCCGGTCGTTGGCAGGGCGGCCGCGGAAGATGCGTGTGACGAGTGCGTCGCGTGCAAGGTCGGATTGGGATGCTATCCCTACAATCCTACCGGAAATACGGGACCACCGAACGCTGAAGTGTGCATCATTGCTGGTGGCATTGATTGCTCCGTCTCATCGCCATCGCTGCCGCCGTACCCACCGTCGCCGCCGCTGCCGCCGCTTCTGCCACCATCGCCGCCTCTGTCGCCGCCGCCAACCTACGCCGCGAGCACCTTCACCGAGCTCCGGGACGCGGTCAACAACCAAACCGGCAAGCCTGGCGACCGCGTCGTCGAGCTGCCAGAGGGAGCCCGCCTTGAGTGGGCCGTCTGCTCGCAGCTGCGCGTGCACGTCGCGCACATGACGCTGCGGAGCGTGGGCGCCGGCGCAACCCTTGACGCCATGAGCTGCTCCCGCCACTTTGACGTCGCCTTTGGCGGCACGCTCGAGCTCGAGCGCGTGCACCTCGTCAACGGCGGCGCGCAGGCGAGCGGCGGGGCGGTCAAGGTGCGGCACGGCGGGACTTTGATTGCGACCGAGTCGTCGGTCGAGGGCTTGAGCGTGGTCTCGCTCGACGGCGCGGCGTACGGCGGAGCCATCGACGCCTCGAACGAGATGGCGATTGACAAGGTGCTGGAGAAGCTGGGCTCAAGCAGCAGCATCGCCTCGGTCGCCTACTCGCCCGACGGGCGCCGCATCGCCACGGTCGGCCGCGACAAGGCGCTGCGCGTGTGGGACGCCTCGGACCTGTCCTCGCCGCTGCTGGAGAAGCTGAACGCACACAGCAGCACCATCGAATCGGTCGCCTACTCGCCCGACGGGAGCCGCATCGCCACGGGCGGCTGGGACAAGGCGCTGCGCGTGTGGGACGCCTCGGACCTGTCCTCGCCGCTGCTGGAGAAGCCGAACGCACATAGCAGCACCATCGAATCGGTCGCCTACTCGCCCGACGGGAGCCGCATCGCCACGGTCGGCGACGACAGGGCATTGCGCGTGTGGGACGCCTCGGACCTGTCCTCGCCGCCTCTGGAGAAGCTGAACGCACACAGCGGCTGGATCTACTCGGTCGCCTACTCGCCCGACGGGAGCCGCATCGCCACGGTCGGCAGCGTCAGTGCGCTTCGCGTGTGGGACGCCTCGGACCTGTCCTCGCCGTTGCTGGAGAAGCTGAACGCACACAGCGGCAGCATCGCCTCGGTCGCCTACTCGCCCGACGGGAGCCGCATCGCCACGGGCGGCGACGACAGGGCATTGCGCGTGTGGGACGCCTCGGAGCTGTCCTCGCCGCTGCTGGAGAAGCCGAACGCACATAGCAGCACCATCGAATCGGTCGCCTACTCGCCCGACGGGAGCCGCATCGCCACGGTCGGCGGCGACAGGGCATTGCGCGTGTGGGACGCCTCGGACCTGTCCTCGCCGCCTCTGGAGAAGCTGAACGCACACAGCGGCTGGATCTACTCGGTCGCCTACTCGCCCGACGGGAGCCGCATCGCCACGGTCGGCAGCGTCAGTGCGCTTCGCGTGTGGGACGCCTCGGACCTGTCCTCGCCGTTGCTGGAGAAGCTGAACGCACACAGCGGCAGCATCGCCTCGGTCGCCTACTCGCCCGACGGGAGCCGCATCGCCACGGGCGGCGACGACAGGGCATTGCGCGTGTGGGACGCCTCGGAGCTGTCCTCGCCGCCTCTGGAGAGGCTGAACGCACACAGCGGCTACATCATCAATTCGGTCGCCTACTCGCCCGACGGGAGCCGCATCGCCACGGTCGGCGACGACAGGGCATTGCGCGTGTGGGACGCCTCGGACCTGTCCTCGCCGCCTCTGGAGAAGCTGGACGCACACAGCGGCGGCATCGCCTCGGTCGCCTACTCGCCCGACGGGAGCCGCATCGCGACGGTCGGCCGCGACAAGGCGCTGCGCGTGTGGGACGCCTCGGACCTGTCCTCGCCGCCTCTGGAGAGGCTGAACGCACACAGCGGCTGGGTCAGATCGGTCGCCTACTCGCCCGACGGGAGCCGCATCGCGACGGGCGGTGACGACAGGGCATTGCGCGTGTGGGACGCCTCGGACCTGTCCTCGCCGCCTCTGGAGAAGCTGGACGCACACAGCGGCGGCATCGCCTCGGTCGCCTACTCGCCCGACGGGAGCCGCATCGCCACGGTCGGCAGCGTCAGTGCGCTTCGCGTGTGGGACGCCTCGGACCTGTCCTCGCCGTTGCTGGAGAAGCTGAACGCACACAGCGGCGGCATCGCCTCGGTCGCCTACTCGCCCGACGGGAGCCGCATCGCCACGGGCGGCGGCGACAAGGCGCTGCGCGTTTGGCCAATACCTTACTTGTACCTGCAGAGTGACCCTCAGCTCCCGCCCCATGTTGAGTTGACATCCGTCACACTCGCACGTTGCGCCGCCGTCGGCTACGAGCGCGCGAGCGGCGGTGGGCTCTCGTTGCGATCTGGCGGTCACGCCCTGACCGCCTCCACGATCACAGCGTGCGCGGCCACCTCCAGCGCCTCGGCATCGGGCGGCGGACTCTTTGTCCGCGCCGCGACGTTTGCCATCCAAGGCGCCGCTTTCGTCGACAACGACGCCACCGTCGGCGCTGCCATCGCATACGAGTCTGGCCCGACCTTTGACGCGGTGTCGACGCTGAGCAGCACGCGCTTCGTGGGAAACGGTGCGAGCACCGTCTTCTTTCCCGCGTCCATCACCTGGGAGTGCAACCTCGGTCAGTGGTCGCCACCGATGGGCGAGGTCACTGGCGACTTTGAGGGCTGCGCTGAGACCTGTCGCGCCGGCGTCTACGGTAACACCAGCGATCTCACCTCTGCCCGCTGCAGCGGCGACTGCTGGAAAGGCCACTTTTGCCTCGACGGCGCAGTGACACCGACGCCCTGCGCAGCGGGCTTCTACATGCCTGTCACGGGCGCAGCAAGCGCCGAGTCGTGCATCCCGTGCTCTCCAGGGCACAGCCAGTCCAATCCTGGTGCGGACAGCTGTGACGCCTGTCCGGCCGGCACATTCGCGAACCTGCTCAACGCGACAAGCTGTACGGCTTGCCCCTCGGGAAGCTTCTGCCCGGACGAAGGCACCGTTCAAGCGCTCGAGTGTCCTGCGGGCCGATACCAACATGAGACGCGTCGGACCGAGTGCACACAGTGCCCCCCCGGCCGATTCCAGCCAGAGCGTGGGCAAACCTCATGCGACAGGTGTGACGCGGGCGGGTACTGCGATGATACCAAGGACTGCATTGGCGGCACCTGGACGTGTCGTGATGAACTGCCGAAAAGTACTATTTGCGGCTATTGCTCAAAACTTCGGGAGACAAGGCCTACATATTATGACTGCATCCATGCGTCTGGTGCATGAGGGCTGTGGGTCGGGACATTTCACGGTCGGTGGCGCCGATATTGACCTCCGTAAAGCCCTCGCAATCGCTCGGTACGGGGCCACCGGGAGTGCTCTCGAGCCCTACACCGCGGAGCATCACGAGCCGGTGTGCGCTTGAAGACCCGAGATAAGTGCGGTCTGGGACAGCTCAGGCTTGCTCCTGATGGGCCTAGGCCAGGAGAGCGACAGAGAAGGCGAGCTGGTGAGCTGGTAATCCATCGCAAGCGACGTAGCGACCCGGAGCGCGCAACCGCGCATCTCGCCGCCGCGGGGCTCCGACTGGTTATCTAGACCTTCCTTCTTCCTCCCTGTTCCTTCCTTTTCCCTTCCCATCTCTTCCCGGCCTCCGGCCGGCGCCTGCGGCGCCGTTCTTTTTTTTTCCTTTTCTGGTAACACTGTAAAAAAAATGCCGATTTTCGCGTCAGTGGCGGCCAAGACAGAAACAGCGTGCTACTGTCTTGGGTGCTGGAGGCGCCCCTGATGCCACTGGACTCATCCGAGCCGGCGGCGCCTTCGTCCGGGCCCATGACCGGCACGCCATCTCGATTTCCACTCGCCCGACGCGCTCAGTCTCCGCTGCCGGCTGCCGCAAGAGCGGCTGGCTAACGACAGCGTCAAGAACGTCTTGAGTGTAACTGTGTACGTGAGATCGGTCTTGGTAACAAGCACGGTCGGTCTATCGAAGCGATGCACTCGTTTCCGTTGCCCTCGGAGCTTGACACGAAGCTCAGCGCACCCCGCAAAACAGGAAGAGCCGTCCGGCAAGAAGAGCTCGACAGGGAGCGAGAACCGTTAGAGGTGCTCCGAGAGTTATCAAGACTCCGTCATGACGCGGTAAGATCACTCCAAAAATGACCGCGCAGATGTCGGATCTCGTTGAGATATCTTGCAAAATCTGCTCTTCCCGAGCCGGCAGCACGCAGAGAGTCGCAGAAAGGCTACGAGTGCTCGACGAGTTTTGAGACCTGCGCGGTCAAACCTGGGGGGAACTGACCGCACCATGACGGACGTCCGAAACCTGCGTGAGCACCTTTGACGGTTCTCGCTCCCCATCGAGCTCTTCTTGCCGCACGGCTCTTCCTGTGTGCCGGCACAGAGCTCCGTGCAAGCCGTCCAGCGAGATAGGAACGAGTGTATCGCTTTGACGGATCGACCGTGCTTGTTATCAAGACTGATATGACGTACACAGTGACACATCAGACGACACATATTCTCTCACCCGGCGGGCCGCCAAAACGCTCTCGACGAGAGCCACAAGAAGCCGTCCGCACAGCAAGCCGGTGGAGGCCGAGCGCGCGGAATCGATGATGGCGTGCCGGCCGTGGGCCCGGACGAAGGTCCTGGCTCGAAAACGCGAGCAGAGGCCGCCGTGTGGGGCCACGGCGAGCCTCGGAGAGAAAGGTCAGCACCGTATCTCACGCGGTCGGTTGGGTAGAGCGCCTTGAGGCATTTTTTTTGAGCTTAGCCTTCGATGACGGAAACAAAGCAAGGCGGGACATGGCATATCGCTCTCGGGCCCACAGACATCGCCCCACCCCGGCCGGGAGAAAGGGGAGTGACAGTTTGGGACGGCGACAGCCCGAGTATGTTGAGTCCTGGCTCAACAACGCAGGTTTCAAGAGGGGGTGGTCCGGCTCACAAGTCCGGCTCACGCGCCTCGAGCTGACCGATCTACCGCACTGGTCACTTCCGCCCCCTCGCTCCCAACCCACCCACCTCGCCTCGGGCCGCGCCGCGCAATCTCGGGCGATCTCGCGCTATCTCGGGCGATCTCGGGCCGCGCCGCGCTATCTCGGGCGATCTCGGAGCGTCGCTCGCGCGGCGTCACACCTGCTCAAAAAGGAAGGAGGTTGGAGGCAGGAGGTCACGCCCCATCCAGAGCGCCGTCGTCGCCGGGTTTTTGGCCCCCGGGTCGTCGCCCGACGGTTGCTGCGCGGGGCAGCAGACCATCGGACGGCGCGACGACGCCCCGTCCGGCACGCTCCCCCCTCCACTCGGCTATTGCCGCACGAGCGCCCTCAGCGGCGGAATTTTTCCCTCGCGCTTCCTTGGGCCCCCGGCAACGCCGACGGACTTCCCGTCCCCCCACCTGCGCCGCAATCACCGCCGTGCTTGTCGGCGCTGCGCCCCTTGGCGCCTGTGCATGTCCCGCGTGCCCGCCCGCCAAGGCTGGTGCCAAGGCCAACTCAACTGCCAAGGCTGGTGCCAGGGCCAAATCAACTGCCTGGCTGGTGCCAAGGCTCAAAGGCTCTCCTCTCTCTCTCTCCTCCCTCTCTCTCTCCCTCCCTCCCTCCCTCTCACCCCCCCCCCCTCTTCTCTCCTCTCCCCCTCCTCCTCTCTCCTCTCTCCTCCTCTGATCTACGTTTGCCGACTTCGGCCGTCGGCCTCTCGATGGTCGAGTGGCTTCCGGATCGAATCGGCGACTATGACCCTTATAATTTTTTTCACACCTGAGCGGGCCCAATTTTTGCTCAGATGCACCTCCGAATTCGAAATCGCGTCCTCACGCTTAGCGCTTGGTGTGCGTCCGTTTTTCGTCACGGGTTGCGAACACCAGAACCAAAACACCCAAACATGCAAACAACCCAAAGGACAGACTAAATGTACACTGCAACAGATACGAGATAGTATCCGAGAGCCAAACTAACAATTTGTATCGACATTCCCCCGTGTGGCTGGAGTGCGCGCAACACGGGCAGGAGGGGCGCAAGAGTATGGAGGAGATGCTCCATGAGAATCGCGATCTGCTCGCGTACGAAGAGGAGGATGGAGCGACGGCGATGGAGGCGGCCGAGACACAGGCGTGCCATGTAGCGACTGCCACACAGAGGTAGTAGCAGTGGTAGCGGCGGAGGGGGGAGACGTGGGCATAAGCACTAGGACGGAGAAGGCGGTGCGAAAGACGCGACGGGCCGGGCAGAGGACGCGGCGGACTGAGGGAGGCGGCGAGGGAGGAAGAGCGGGCGATGCGGGGGACGAGTGGACGCGGGATCAGGCTCTTAGACTGGCTGCAATGCTGCGGGGCACGATGACGGGGAGGAACGGCGGAGGAGGGGGCGCAGAGGGCGGGGAAGGTGAGAAGGAAGACGAGAGGGGCACGGGACGGTGGGCTGCGAGGGCGCGCCCACGGTACTACCTTGCCCACAGCAACACCCAATCGCACGTAGTGCGATGGGGGCGGTTGCTGGAGGGGGGGGGGGGGTGCGGGGGGAGGCAGCGAGAGCGCGACGCCACTGCCGCAACGGCGCAAGACGGAACGGCCTTAGACATCCACACCAGGCAAGCCAAGGGACACAGGGTACAGCAACAACCCGACCCAAGGGTCAATTCACAGCCACAACTGTGAACGGTGACTCTCTGCGTCAAAACGCTCTACGCGGAGAGCGAGTCGTAAGGCAAGCTGGCACTCTCCTCGTCCGCTCGCGCTTGCCGCGCCGCATTGCGCCCGACTATGCCGCCGCGAGCTGCACGCCTAGACCCCCGCGCCGCCTATTGCTCACGGAATCCGCCGCACCTCCTCACCACCCCCACCACGCGATGCGCCCTCGATCGCCGCGCGAGCGGCTGACCCCCCTCGGCCTCGCACCGCCTGCCTACTCCCGCTCGCAGGTACAGCCGCTGCCATCGAGGAGGTCGCGAGACGCGTCCGCTGCTGCCCATTCCCCACCCTTGTCCCGCGCGACCGCACCTCCCTCTCTTCTGGCAAGAGAGCGACCCGCTCTCGCTTGCTCCAGTCCGCGCGCCGAGGACGCGAGAGAGCGTGCCGGCGGCCTCGTCTCGACGCTCACGCCGCGACGTGTTGCCCGTAGGCGCGGCTCTCCCCTCTCCGGCTCGCTCTCTCTTCCCATTCAGCATGCCCTTGAGCAGCACTATTTTTGTGCACAGCCTCATACACACCCCATGTCCATGTACCAATATACCCCCAATCATCTCCACAGTGTTTTTTGACCCTCGTTCACATGGCCGTGATCCCATCGACTCGTTCCTCACTTTCCCGTCTTACAACTTTCCTCCATAGGAACTCATTCGACCGCCTATGCTCGACAAGCTCAAACTCGAGTTCGTGCCGGCCGACGGTAATCGGCTCGCTATCAAGATCTCTCCACCTCCGCCGCCGCCGCGTGCCGACAAGCAGGCGCGTGTTTGCGCGCAGTGAAACTGCGCTCCCACGAGACCTTGACTTATCCTCTCGCCCTCTGGCTGTCACAGGCGTCGCTGGCGGGCAACACGACCGCTGTCGGAGCCAAGGCCGCCAGCATCCAGTCCAAGGGCGAGCCCGCTTCGCTCGAGGACGGCATCCAGCCCAAGGGCGAGCCCGCTTCGCTCCAGTCCGAGAGCAAGCAGCCCGCTTCGCTTGAGGACGTCGGCGTCGTGCTTGCGTCGTCGGCACGCGCTTCGCTCGACTCCTGCGCCGACTCGCGGCGCCTCACGTACTCCATCGCCGATCCGTCGCCGCTCTCGTCCGTCATCGACGCTGCCGGAGGCAAGGCCGACGGCATCTCGTCCGAGAGCGGGCCCGCGTCGCTCAAGGACGTCATCGGCGACGGCGGCGGGACGCCCGTCGCGTCCGAGGGCGAGTCTGCGCCGATGGCTCCCGTGCTCCTCGAAGATGAGGTGCGTGCGCTCGCCCGGATCAACATAATCCGCCAAACACCTGCGTAGCTCCCTCGGCCACAGGCGTGCGGCACCAAGGTAGCCCTCGCGAAGGACATCCCCGTGGCAGAGTCTGGCGCGGAGGCCTCCCTCAAGGAGGTCCCCAAGAAGGACCTGACCGCGTTCGACTCTGCCAAGGCCGTGTCTGCCGCCCACGAGCCGAGCGCTTTCGCCGACTGGACGACCCCGTCGAACCCGCGCCGCAACAACGGGCGCGAGGGTGAGGCCAAGGAGTCTCCAGAGAAGAAGCTCGCCACGGCGGTGAGTTTCTCTCAGCGCGTGCACACACCTCACGGGTGTAGCGGGAATCCCACGGGCGGTTCTCCTATCGGCCCTTTGCCTCTCGCACATGCGCAGGGCATCGACGAGTGGAAGACCGGTTGCAAGGGCGAGCCCAACCTGGTCGACTGCTCCAAGAGCACCACCCCGATCGACCCACCGACGGCCCCCAGCGGCGTCACCAAAGAAGATCCGGCTCTCGAGCCGGCGGCGGCCGGCGACGCGCCGCTGCCGTCGATGAAGGAGTTCCCGGCGGCGCGCACCTTGGATGCATTCTGCGCCGTGCGTCTGCCGACCCACCCCTTGACCCCCCACCTCTTTCATTGCGTAGGGCGACGCCGACCGGACCGTCTCGGCCAAGGAGTCTCCGGGGGTGAAGCCCGCCACGGCGCCGATCGCCTCGCACGCTTCGGTGCACGCGCAGAGCCTCAACTATTCGACGCACCCACCGCTTGCGCGTGCGCAGGGCATCTCCGGCTGGACCAACCCGTCGAAACTGCGCCGCAAGAAGGCGCGCAAGGGCTCGTCCGCCCGGGTCGGCCGCGTCGAGAGCGTCTTCTGGGTCGGCGGCAAGAACCGGTTCGGGGCCCTGCTCGGAACGAACGGCAACGAGGACGTCGGTGGCGGCGGCAAGGTGGCCCACAAGGCGCGGCCGCCCCGCGGCTCCACGCCGCCGACCACGGACTCGGTGCGCGCCGCCTGCACACATATGCGGCCTCCGCCCCCGTTTGCCGCGCACACGGCCAGTCTCGCGCCCTCCTGTTCAGGGCATGGTCGAGACGGCCACAGTTCCCACGCTGGACAGCTCCGTCTCTGCCTCCGGCCGGTTCTCGTGGCCCAAGCTCTGCCCGTCCTACAACTTGCTCCGCCTCTTTGCCAGCCTGGCGCTGATCTGCCTCGGAGCCGCGTTTGCGCACTCCTCGTACTCTGCCACCGCCGCGCCTCTCGCGACCGTCGCAAAGCCGTTCACGCCGGCATCGCCCAACGGCTTCTGCGAGGTTGGCGGCATCGACACCAGCTCGTTTGTAGCCATCGTGTCGTCGGAAAGCGTGCCTGCCGACCACCCGGTGCGTGCTCGCTCGCGCGTGCTAGTATCCCCACCGCGCCAGCTCGTGACTAACAGCCCGCGCGCTGATCAGGGCGGACGCGACGAGGGGCGCTCGTGGGAAGCACTGATGGACGAGATCGGCGAGGCAGTGGGCGAGCCGTTGCACCTAATTGGCGAGCCGCTGGCGTCCGTCAAGGAAATTTACGAGAAGCAGCCGGTGAGCGCCCCTCTGGCTTTTTGTGTGTGCGAGCTTTGTAACCCGCTGACGGAACGATTGCCTGTTTGCGAGGCCGAGGCCGACTTGGAGACCGCCCCGGCCTCGCGCAACAGCATGGAGCGCAAGGGCGAGCCTGAGATCGACCTCGTCGGTCCCGTCTACAGCAACAGGACGGGGATCATCGCTCGGGGACGCGACACCGTCTTGCCCGTGAACGACACGTCGCCCGAGTTGCGGCCCGCCGACGCTGGGAAGCCTGGGATGCTGGAGGTGCGGAAGCTGGTCGAGACTGGCCTCGGCGCGCCCGTCGCTAGCATGCACGCCGGTGGCGAGTGGCGGGCGAACGACAGATTGACGGACGCTTCTCGAGTCCCAACCAAGGACCTCTTCCTCCAGCGTTGCCGGGCCATCGAACCTCTTCTCGCGGCCACGCTTGAGGAGCCGGCGTGGCCTGCAGAGGTCCGTGCCGCTCAGAGTTCCGACTCGAACGCGGTCGAGTCAGATATCTTCTCGGTCTCAAGTGTGTGCGCCGACTGGCAGCCGCACTGCGCCGCCCCTGCGTGGCACGTGGAGCCTCGCCACGCGCTCACCGACGAGCTTAACAAGACCGACAAGCCGCCCGCGGACCCACCGGCCGACGTGCGCTCCATCGAGCTGCCCTCCCCGTTCCACTTTCCCTCCACGAGCGGAACCTCTTCTTCCGCGCCTGGCCGCGCCCGGCAGCGCGGTCAGCTTTTGGCCGCCTTGTTCTTGCTGCTTGGAGCGTGCTGGTGCGGCGTGCTGCTCTCGGTGCGGAGGAGCACCTCCAAGCGCCTCGTGCGGTGCCGGACGGGGTCGAGGCGCGGCGCGTGGCTGATTCTCGTCGCACTGCTCCCGCTGGCGTATGCACCGTCGCCCTCTCCGCCCCCACCCCCGCCTCTACCGCCGCTCCCCACCGGCTTCGTCGCCGCGTCGAGCGAGGCTAAGCTCCGCTCCCTGATCACGGAGGCTGCTACTTCGCAAGCCAACGTCGCAATCTACCTGCCGTCCAGGGCAGACTTCAAGCTGGGCAGCCAGATCATCTGTACCTCCAGCATCAAGGTGACTGTCGCGAGCAGCGGCGAGGGCGCGACGCTCGACGGCCAGGGATGGACCGGGCTCTTTTCCCTTTCGGGCGGCTGCAGCCTCACCCTGCGGGGGCTGACCCTCGTCAACGGGTGGGCGGCGCAGGGCGGCGCTGTGTACGCGAACGGCGCAGGCGACGTTGAGATCATCGACTCGACGGTCAGAGACTGCTCGGCTAAATACGTGCGCCGTGTAGAGCTAGCCGCACTCCAGCAGCGCCGCACGGCAGCGGGGCGAGAGATAGAGAGGGCCACGGCTGACTCACCCCGCTCTCTCCTCGCAACCGCAGCGCGGCGGCGTTGTCTACGCCCAACCGTACTACGCGGTTAGCAGCGGTGCGGTCTCGATCATCGGCTCGAATCTGACGAGCTGCTCTGCTGGCTGGGTGCGCCGCGTAGAGCTAGCCTCCCTCCAGCAGCGCCGCACGGCAGCGGGGCGAGAGATAGAGAGGGCCACGGCTGCCTCACCCCGCTCTCTCCTCGCAACCGCAGCGCGGCGGCGTTGTCTACGCGAGGGAAAGCGGTGCGGTCTCGATAAGCGGCTCGAACGTGTCGAGCTGCTCTGCTGGCTGGGTGCGCCGCGTAGAGCTAGCCTCCCTCCAGCAGCGCCGCACGGCAGCGAGGCGACAGTGGAGAGCGCCACGGCTGCCTCACACCCCGCTCTCTCCTCGCAACCGCAGGAGGGCGGCGTCGTCTACGCGTCTGATCGCAGCGGTGCAGTCTCGATAATCGGCTCGAACGTATCGGGCTGCTCGGCTGGCGAGGTGCGCCGCGTAAAGCTAGCCGCATTCCAGCAGCGCCGCACGGCAGCGGGGCGAGAGATGTAGAGGGCCACGGCTGCCTCACCCCGCCCTCTCCTCGCAACTGCAGTTCGGCGGCGTCGTCAGCGCGCTGAACAGCATCTCCCTTTCCATCGCGGGTATCGCTTTCATCGACAACAGAGCGGACAGGTCAGGCTCGGTGCTGTACCTTTCAAACACGCCCTCCTCGATCAGCGACGCCTCCTTCACCGGCAACACCGCTGGCGACGACAAGACGATACAGACCGACAAGCCGATAGACTGGGACTGCCGCTTGGGCAGCTGGATGCCGACCGAGGGCGCCTTTAAGGGCGACTTCAGCGTCCCCGAGTGCAACCTCTGCCCTGCTGGCTACTACGGGAACAGGAGCGGCCTCACCAACTCCTCCTGCGATGGTGCGTGTAAGCGAGGCCACTTTTGTCCCAAGGGCACAGCGGAACCGCTCCCGTGTGCTCCGGGTTTCTACATGCCCGTGACGGGCGCAGCCAGTGCCGAGTCGTGCCTCCCTTGCTCTCCGGGGACGAGCCAGTCCACAGCCGGCACGGACCGTCCCTGCGACGAGTGTCCTCCCGGCACGTTCGCCGATCAGCTCAACGCCACCAGCTGCACCGACTGTCCCGCGGGAAGCTTCTGCCCGAAGACAGGCACCATCCAGCCCCTCGACTGTGCCGCAGGGCAGTACCAGAACCTCACCGGCCAGGCTGCGTGCATGCAGTGCCCTGCTGGCGAGTTCCAGGCGGAGCGCGGACAGACGGCATGCGACACGTGTGAAGCGGGTGGATACTGCAAGGCTACAGATGACTGCGGTGGCGGCTTCACGCTTTGCCCTGCGGGAAGCTACAACGAGAAGACTGGCAGCAGCTCACCCGACGCCTGCCAGCAGTGCCCCCTCGGAACCTCTAGCCCGATCGCCGGCGCAGTCAGCAGCGAGACGTGCGCGAGCTGCCGTGCTGGGACTTTTGGCGGCAAGCCCGGGCTGAGTGAGTGCACGGACTGCCCTGCCGGCAGTTATCAGAACGACACGGGCGCGACGTCCTGCCGCGACTGCGAGCAGGGCAGCTACTGCGCCAAGGGCGCGTCGGCGCCGCTGCCTTGCGACGCGGGTACCTACTCGGACAAGACGGACCTCACCGCCGCCTCGCAGTGCGTCGACGCCTCGCCGGGCCACTTTGCCACCACCGGCTCGACGCAGCAGACGCCGTGTCGCGAGGGTAGCTTCGCCGCCAAGGCGCGCAGCGAGGCCTGCGAGCTGTGCGGCCAGGGCTACTACCAGAGCGAGCCCGCCGCCGCCGCCTGCGTCCGCTGCGCTGCTGGCAAGTTTTGCCCGGTGGGGTCGTCGCGCGAGCTGGACGCGCAGTGCTCGCCTGGCACGTACGCCAACGCGACGGACGCCGACGGCGACCCCGAGTGCCTCGCCTGCCCCGCCGGCTCGTCGTGCGCGGGAGGCGGCGCCGCGCCTGCCGTGTGCTCTCCGGGAACCGCAGCCACGCCTGCTCAAGGCCAGTGCACCGTCTGCAGCCTCGGTACGTACCAGCCGGACTCCGGAGCCGCGGGCTGCCTCGAGTGCGCGCTGGGTACGTTCTGTCCCAAGGGAAGCAGCGCTCAGCTGCCGGCGACCTGTCCCGCGGGCTTCTACAACGGGAAGGCGTCCTCCACGCTGGAGAGCCTCGACGATTGCGTCGGTTGCGCGCCTGGCAGCTTCTGCGCCGGCGGCGCCGCGCAGCCAGCGCCTTGCGCTCCAGGCAGCATCGCCCCCTCGGCTAATATGTCCGCGTGTGAGCTGTGTCCGATCGGACGCTTCGCAGCCTCCTCCACCGAGTGCGAGGAGTGCGAAGCGGGCGCATACGCTGCGAGCGAGGGCCTCTCGCAGTGCACCCCCTGCCCTTACCCTACCGGCTCCGACAGCGGCGACGTCACCTGCTCCATCTGCAAGGAGGGCTTCTACTTGAAGGACGCGAGCGCCCTTCCGGCCGACGTCTTCCAGAATCCGACCGAGTACTGCAAGTCGTGCCCGCCGCACGCCAAATGCAGCGCCGGCACCACTCTCGCGTCCCTCGGCGTGGACGTCGGCTTCTGGCGCGCCTCTTCTACAACCTCGGAGCTTCACCGCTGTGACTCAGAGACGTGCTCTGGTGGCTCCGGCCAGCCCTCCCGCCGCCGCCGCCTCGCCGACGGTGATGACGACCCGTACTGCACCGCCGGCCACACCGGCCCGCTCTGCGAGGTCTGCGTCGCGGACTCGGACTACTTTAGCTCTGCCGAGGGGCGCTGCGTCGCCTGCCCCTCGACGGCTCGCTCCGTCGGCGTCTTCCTCGGCTTTGTCATCCTCATCGCCGTGCTCGCCGCCGCCTATGCTGGGCTCCGTCGCCTCCCCTTCTCCCGCCGCCTCCGGAGGCGGGCCGCCCGCATCGAGTCCGAGGTCGGCCTGCAGCCCAAGTTCAAGATCGTCGTCAGCTTCTACCAAGTGAGCAGCATCCTCGGCCTCGTCTACGGCGTCCGCCTCGATGAGCACTTTACGCGCTGGCTCGACGTGCTCAAGCTGTTCAGCCTGGACCTGTTCGACGTGGCCATCCCCGGCCGCTGCATCGGAGCCATGAGCACGCGGCTGCTCGTCGCGGGCCTCTGGCCGTACGGCGCTGTCACCTTCGTGTCGCTCGCCATTGTGGCCGTGGCGGCGGTCCTCAATGTCAAGCAGAGGCAGGCATTTGACCGTCAGCTGCTCGGCCGCCTCCTTTACTGGGCGATCCTCATCTTCTACCTCGTGCTTCCCTCCGTGTCGCGCTCCATCTTCAGCGCAAGGCTGTGCGAGTCCTTTGGCTACGACGACGCGACAGGCCAGCGCATCAGCTACCTGCTCGCCAACCCGTCGCTCACGTGCGACGCCGGCCCGGCGTGGGACGACGAGACGAGCGGACTCGCGCCGTACTTTTGGGCCTTCTTCGCCCTCTGGCCCGTCCTCGTGCCGCTCGGCTTCTTGGCGCTGCTGCTCCGCGTCCGCAAGCCCGTGGCTGCGCAGCGCGCAACGCCGCTCTCTCGTGCGACGAGCTTCCTCTGGAGGGACTACTCCGCCGGCTTCCTCTTCTGGGAGGTGCTCGACCTGGTCCGCAAGATCTTCCTCACCTCGATGGTGCTCTTCATCGACCAGGAGTATGGCTCCCGCAAGCTGCTGCGCACCGTGGTCGCCGGCATTGTCTCTGCCATGTTTCTCACCCTTTTAGCACTCGCCCGCCCCTACCGGCGCTCCGACGACCTCTGCCTCGCGTGCATCGCCAACTTGCTCCTCACCTGCTGCTTCGCGTCGGGAGTGGTCATCCAGGTCCGCGATGGCACTTGTCTTCCTCGCCGTCCCTCTCTCCCTCTCTCCGCGCAACCTCACACCACCCGCTCGCCCCTCCGCCGCAGCTGTGCGACAGCACCGCGTACGAAGACATGTGCTACGACCTCGTTGGCTACAAGACCTCACGCGGCGCCACCACCTTTGTCGTCGTCCTCACCGCGGTCATGCTCGCCGTCTCGCTAGCCGTCATCCTCGTATCGGCGGTCAGCGCCTCGAGGGCGAAGACCATGCGGCTCGTCTCGTCGAAGCGCGAGCCGATGCGTGACGGCATCACCCTCGCCGACGGCCAGGAGTGGCATCTCTTCCTCAGCCACGTTTGGAGCACGGGGCAGGTTTGCCACTTCCTTGCCCCACCGCTTTGCGTGTGTGGTAAAGGCACCTCACCTGCCTTTCCTTGTGTAGGACGCCGTCGCCGTCATCAAGAATGAGCTCTTGCAGTTCCTCCCTGGCTGCGAGATCTTCCTCGATGTTGACGACCTCAAGAATATCGGAGAGCTGGAGGCGTACATTGGGCGCTCGCAGGTGGTGCTCTGCTTCCTGTCGCGGGGCTACTTGCGCTCGACGAACTGCTTGCGAGAGATCCGCGCGGCGCTGGAGATGGGCAAGCCGCTCGTGCTCGTCCACGAGGCAGACCCGGCCAAAGGCGGGGGCACGCTCGCCGAGCTGCGATCCGAATGCCCCGAGGAGCTGCGGGCCGCCATCTTTGACGCCGGCTGGCCGATGACGGTGTGGCATCGGATCGAGGCCTTCCAGCACATCTCGCTCAAGGTCATCGCCGAGGCGCTGCTGCTGAAGACGCCAAAGTACGCAGGCGAGAACGAGCTGCCCCTGTGCATCCCTGGCGAGGTCCGAGCCGTCGACCTCGCCTTCCCCAAGCCGGTGGTTCTCTGGGCCTCGACTTTGAACGCCGGGGCGCGAGATCTCGCCGATGCGGTCGCGGCGGCCGTGGCTGGCGGTATCTCTGTCACCGACGCGATTCCCTCGCGCCTCTCCTCGCTGCCTCGCTCGAGCGACAGCGACGGCGACGAGGCGACGCACATGCTGCTCTACCTGAACAGGTCGACGTGGGCCGGCGAAGGCGCCGAGGCGCTCGCAGAGCAGGTGCGCGCCGCGCGCGAGGCCAGGCTGCCGATCGTCATGGCGCACGAGAACGACGTCGAGCGCGCCGGCTGCATCTTTGGCCACTTTTTCGAGGTGACTCCGCGCGACCTGATTGCCGATGGGCTGTACAACGACCTCGCCGTCGGCTGCCACGCGGACCCGCACCGCCAGGTGTCACTCGCTCTGCTCGCACAGGCGCTTGGAGCGACCAAGCGGACGGCTCAGTCACGCGTGCTCCGCGCCACTCTCGCTCGAATGACGCAGACCCGCGGCTCCTCGAATGGCGACGACCTTGTGGTTTAGTCCGGTCAGCGACGCCCTATCCATCCTATGTTCTTCTCTCGCTCTTCCCTCCGCCCTTGCCTTGGTCTTGTCGTGAACAGGCGCTTTATCCACCCTATATTCTTCTCTCGTTCCTCTGCCCGTGCCTTGGTCGTGTCGTTGTTTCGTACCCATGTCTGGATGGCGATCGAAGCTGCCTTCCCCACTACCTGCAGTTCCCTCGTCACAGTTCACCCTCGAGGGTATGTTGCAGAGAGAGGATTTTTAGCAATACCAAACAACTCTAACACGCTTGCACACACACACACACACACACACACACACACACTCACACACCGCTCACCCACGCGCACCGGGCCTTGCACTTTAAATGCCGTGGGGCTCCTGTCGTTAGACGTGGAGACGCGAGGGTCGCCCCCCCTTGCCCCACCACCTCGTGTGTGTGGAGAAGTCTACCTTACCTTACCTTACCTTTTGTGTTGTCCACATGCATCTCTCTCTCTCTCTGAAAATGAAGATTTTGATGTATGACTGACTGACTACACCATGTCCGGTGCCATCAAAAGACAGTCTGATGGACCCGTTTCAACAGCCCAACGCGATTTTTGAAAGAGAATTTTTAGAGGTAGTCGTCGTTGAGCACTTGAGCACTTGATAGGGTCGATTCCGCATGGTACGGGACCCCTAGATCGTCTCGCCCACCCTCACTGGTGTGTTCATTGGGGGGGGTCATAACGAGTAGTCGTCTCAGTAGTGTCCTGTCAGGGCGTCCCCTGTCGGTCGAGCAACGTCTGTCGGACAGTAGGAGAGAGTGCGTCGTGTGTCGTGGGGATCAGTCCTGTCTGAGTAGGGGAGAGACGGAGAGGAGAGTCATTGAGCCTTGGCACCAGCCGGGCAGTGGGTTTGGCCTTGGCATCAGCCGGGCATGTTGTTGAGTTGGCCTTGGCATCAGCCCTGGCAGGCGGGCACGCGGGAAATGCACACAGGCGCCAAAGGGGCGCAGCACCGACCTAACCCGTCGGAGGTGGGGGGAAGGGAGTCCCCCGGGTCCTGCGTGAGCGCGAGAGTAACCCCAAGAGGGATGAAGATGAGCGCGGTGCGCGCAGGGGTCGGCGTGGAGGGCGATGAACGCGCCGCACGGGGCGCCGCCTCACCGGCCCTCGCCAAGGCCGCCAAAGTGGCGCAGAGTTTGTTTCATATTAACATCGAAGGCTATAAAGCTCATGTGTCTCGCGCGTTATAATATTTAAACACGTGGGCACAAGAAGGGGAAGTGTGGGGACACGCGTCGATTAACTTCTCGACGATGCTCGAGGTAATCGATTTCGATCTGGATAACTGCTATGTCATTACGTATGACGGACGCTTGCTGAAACAAGCCCGCGGAATTCCAATGGGGAGTGCGCTATCGCCACCACTGGCGATCTAGGGACTCTTGCGTGGATGGAGCACGAGTGGATGCAAACGCTCGAAGATGATGCGCAAGCGCGTTTCCGTATGAAGCGCTACATGGACGATGTGATCACGGTGACTACCAAAGACGATAGCGCATGGGATGTCGATCGTTTCCGGGAGGATTTCCGTCGTTCTGAGTGCTACTGGGCGCCTTTGAAGCTGGAGGCAGCCGATAACGCTCATTTTTTAGAGACGGCTCTCGAGCTCGACGCGAACGGAGGTTTCCGGACGAGACTCAAGAACGTCAATGAGGGCTGCGAGAGAGAGCCTCGGGTGTGGCGCTACCATCGCTGGGATAGCTTCACATGCGCGAAGATGAAAGAGGGAATAGTCGTTGGATGCCTGCTCAAGGTGAGTGCTATGGCGAGCGATGACGAGGGGTTCGCGCTCAGCGTGACGAGCAAACTCAGGGAGTTCATGGCGCTCGGATACCCTGCACACGTGCTCAACGGGGTGATATCGGGCGCGCGTTTGCTCGGACAAAGGACGAACGGCTCCTACGAGCAAGACAGTGTTCGCAGTGGTGAGGAGGTTTCTTGCAAAACCCTTACCCAGACGAACCAAAAATCCAAAAAGACAGACAAATGTATTGTGTCGGGCTACCGTCCAAAGGCGGGTGTAGTCGACCAAGGGACCACGAATCTGGTCTGTCGACGGCACGAATTTGGGATGGGACACCTTCGGGACCCGGCTGCGTGCTATTTTTTCTCCGCTTCTCTTCACAGGATTTTCCTGTGAAGAGCGACGTGGAGAAACAGATCTTTCAAACTCTGTCGAACATCTCCCAGTAAGCTAAAAGTACGTACAAGTGAGAAACGCTCGGGCGTTGACCGCACCGCGTACCCTCCCCACTCCCGCCTCTCATTTGTGTCACACCACGCGGAACGCATCTCCATCGCTTCGGTGAAGGGGGTAAACCGTGCCATCCTCGATCGCCGTGCAAAGCTCGCTTCCGAGCTCTCACGCCGCGCGTAGGGCCCTTAGGGGCCTAGAGAACACAACCCCCCTCTCTCTTTTCTCCCAGTAAGCTATAAGTACGTACAAGTGAGAGAGGAACGCATCTCCATCGCTTCGGTGAAGGGGGTAAACCGTGCCATCCTCGATCGCCGTGCAAAGCTCGCTTCCGAGCTCTCACGCCGCGCGTAGGGCCCTTAGGGGCCTAGAGAACACAACCCCCCTCTCTCTTTTCTCCCAGTAAAGCTAAAAGTACGTACAAGTGAGAGAGAGAGAGACGTACAAGTGAGAGAGAGAGAGACGTACGTACAAGTGACTGCGGCCCCCCCCCCCGGGGGGGGAGGCGAGCACTTCTTGCTTGCGGCCAACATACACAGGTGTATATGCTGCTCGCGCTCTCAGCCGCGCTCGCCTCCTCGGCAGAAGCTCCTGTGCCGGACGTGCACATCCACACACCCCTCCTCCGGTCGAGCAAGCTCTCCGAGCGCGTCGGCGGCCCCGTCTACCTCAAGATGGACGCGCTGCAGCCCGGCGGGTCCTTCAAGGCGCGTGGCATCGGCCGGCTCTGCACGCACCTCGTGCGTGAGCGGGGAGTCACGTGCCTAGTCTCGTCCTCCTGCGCGAATGCGGGCATGGCTGTCGCAGTCGCTGGCCGGGCGCTCGGCGTGGCCACCACGATTGTCGCGTCGGACGTCGACCGCGGCTGCCGGCTGCTGGAGAGCTTCCGGAGGCTCGGCGCGGAGGTGCTACTGGAAGGGAAGGAGTGGAACGACGCCGACGCGCGCGCACGCGCACTCGGGGACGAGCCCGCATCCGCGTACGTGCCAATGTTTGACCACCCTCTCATCGTCGACGGCCACTCGAGCCTGGTGGAGGAGCTCTTCTCCGCCCGCAAGCCTAGAAGCGGAACACGCATTCTTGTCTCCCAACCAGCACTCGAGAGACACGTACTCCGCTGTATTCCGGTGTCTTCAGCTGTACTCACTGTCTTCCTATCCGTCGTACTCACGCGGTGCTCTCAATACGTTGCACAATGCCGTCTTCCCGCCCTCACGTCGGCGTACTCAGCATGTAGGACCGCAACGGCGAGCCGCCCGGCTGCATCGTCCTCTCGGTGGGCGGAGGAGGGCTGCTGAGCGGCGTCTGCGAAGGGCTCAAGAGAGTGGGCTGGGGGTCGGTGCCAGTGTATGCGTGCCAGTCGGAGCGCTGCAACCTGCTGGACCGGGCGATGGCCAGCGGGCGGACGCCGACGCCGACGCACATCTACTCCGCCGACGGGCACGACCTCGGCACGCGGGCAGTCGCGCAGGCGGCCCTCGACTGCAGCGCGGAGCTGGACGTGCGCTCGCTGCTCGTGAGCGACAGCGCGACTCTCGCCGCGGTGGGCGAGTTTCTCGACGACGAGCGAGTGATGGTCGAACCCCTGTGCGCCGTCGCCCTCGCGGCGCTCTACACTCGGCCGGAGCTCTTCCGGCAGCACGGCTCGGTCGTGGTGGTGGTGTGCGGCGGCAGCCTCTGCTCGCTCGACGACGTGGTGGCGTGGCGGCGGCGGGCGGAGCGCGGTTCGGCGGCGACGAGCGACGACGATGAGCCCGGTCATGAGTTAGACGAATAAAAAAGAAATCGCCTGCGCGAGCCTTGGCGAGCTCAGTCGACGACAGGCATGCTGGTTCTCTTCGCGTCTGCAGTGCAGGGCTGGATGGTGAGGGGGCCGGTGGCCGCGCCCCTGGTGCAGCAGCAGCAGCAGCAGCAGCAGCTTGACGCGGCGCGAGCCGCGGCGCCGGCGATGAAGGCGTCGCGCCGGGCATCGGAGAACGCTGGCAAGGTCGAGGAGGAGAAGCTGTACAGCCCGGAGGAGGCGGTGGCGCTGATGAAGGAGCTGGCGACGGCCAAGTTCACCGAGACGGCCGAGCTCCACGGCAACCTCAACCTCGACCCCAAATACAATGACCAGCAGGCGCGCCGCCTCCGGCGTAGCGCCTCGCGCCGGCGTAGCGCCCTCGTGCTCACGGCTCCCTCTCCCTCCCAGATCCGGACAACGGTCGCGCTTCCGCACGGCACTGGCAAGTCCGTGCGCGTGGCTGTGCTTGCGGAGGGAGCGGCGGCGGACGAGGTGACAGCCGCTCTCCCGCCCGCGCCTCACGCCCTCGCCTCACGCCCTCGCCTCCCCCCCTGGCCCCTTTTTTGGTGGCTTTTGGGGCAGGCCCCAAAATGGGGGCGGGGGTTTCCACCCAAGCCCCTTCCACCCAAGCCTTGGCGGCCTTTGGGGACGGGGGACCCTTTTCCGCCCCTTTTGTCTTAAAAACCGCCCTTGGGGCTGAAAGGGCAATTTTTGTTTGAGGGGGATTTTTTGGTCCACCAGGGGTCTCCCCCCCCCCCCCCCCCATCAGCTGCCCATCTCCCCATCTCTCTCCCCCACAGCTCCCCACATGTGGTCCTCCATAGGCCCTCCCATCAAGCTCGACGTCGCCGCCCTGCGCACTTTCGCCGGCGTCGTCTGAGGCCGCGAGCCAGCGCTCCCGTCCCCCCACCCCTCCCCTATGCCCCCTCCACGGAGCAGGCGGGGGGGGGCTCTTGAGTTGCGAGCTGGTTGCTCTCTGACGCTCTTTTTTGAGAGGACGGCCGGGAGGGGCTCGCGTCGGAGGGGTCGGGGGTTGGTCTTAATTTGCGCGCAGGCGGCCGGTGATGAATCGTTGTGTTGTACTCTGTACATCTGACCACAGTGTGCGCACCCATTTGAGATCAGAGACGGAGCCCGCCAGAAGCCGCGCGCGCCGCGGCTTTTGGTGGAGCACTTTCTCGAGTAAGACGAGTTTCTCGAAGTCGATGTCGAACCGGTTCGTCGAATCTCGGCTGCACACCAGCACACGATCTCGGCTGCACGATCTTCGATCTCGGCTGCACACATGCCACATCTCGGCTGCACATACACGGCTTTATGCCTGTAACACAGCCTCCGAGCCTGATCGGCCTTCTGTCTCGGTGAGAAGCCGTCGCCCGGTCGCCGGACGACTTCTCAGACACACCGAGTCACCGAGACAGCCAGCCCGACTCGCGGCGTCTCGTGTGAGACAGAGAGTACAGTAAAGTGCCAAGGGGGCACCACAGAGAACAGTTACTATCTCCGCAGCATTCCAACGATCCGAGCCCGCGCCGAGCTGCGCGCCGAGCGCGCACATGCCATCCGTCATGATACAGTAAGAGGGTTACGATTCATTCCCGTTGCATTCTCCGATTTGCGGTTGCGCCGTCGACCCTGGGGTGTCGTACATGGGGCTCCATACCACTTAGCGCTACGGTCCGCGTCGGCCTACCGATCGGCCTCGAGGGTAAACGGGGCCGCGCATCGATCGGCCTCCTCGAAAGCACCGCAGGGCGCCGCCCCCCTAGGAGCTAGGATTGGGACGCCGTCCGACGCCCCCCCTCCTAGAGCCGCTTTTTGTGCGGCCCGAGCTCCGTCTTTGACGCCTTCTTGTAGCAGCGCGCGCCGCCGACGGGCAGCGTCGAGAGGATGGGGCCCTTGAAGAGCTTGCAGCGGGACGCCTTGCCTTCGACGGCGTACCCGAACCCTGCGCGGGCCAGCTGGCAATCTCGTGTAAGCTCGTGAGGTCGTGTAAGCTCGTGTAATCTCGAACCCTGCGCGGGCCAAAGCGCGGTGTGCTGCGACCAAGAGGAAGGAGCTGAGGTGGGGGGGCGGGTGGGGGGGGGGGGGGGGGGACCCCCTTACCGGCATTCACCCAGCAGTGTCGCTCACACACAACTCACAAGCCGCAGCACAAGTGACTGAGGGCCAGTGAGGGCGAACCCATCGCTGTCACAGCTGTGGCAGCCGCACAGTAGGCTAGATTGCTGATTGGGGGAAGCCGCCACCGACGAGCGCGTTGGACTTTTCACTCCGGACAAAGACGGGGACACAGCGGACGGTGCGGGGTGTGTCCCCGTCATAGCGTTAGCGAGCGCGGAGCGGCGAGGCGCGGGGGACCGTCTCTGTGGCGAAGTGGGTCGCGCGTCCCCCGATCGTGTGCACGCTTCTGACGCAAAATGCGCGTCACAAACTGCCTCGGATTGGCTGCTGGCACTCTCGAGGCTATGCCTACACAGCCTCGCGCGCATGGGCAGTCAAGAGGGACCACGCACCTTCTCAGGACAGCGCCGGTGCCTCTCTCTTGGACCGGCAAACTTGGTGGTCTCGTGTCACCAATGTGGGACCAGTGCGGCATCGCGCCATCGACAGCTCTGAACTGCGCCTCACCACTGACCGGGAAGGCCGCCAAGTGGGCCAGCACAGGTCGCACATTGTGGCAGCAGTCAGCAGTGCATGTCTGATAGCTAGACCAGCAGCGTCAGGGTCGCAGGGTCGGATCGTGTCAAGCCTCTCGCCCGGCCGGCCGCGTACAGACGTCGGCCTGTCTGCTGTCTGGAGTGATCTGTCGGCGGTCAGTACGACTGATCAGGTCGGAGGTTTCTGATGGTTGGAGGGTCTATCTGTATCGGCACTCCTCGAGATCTCTCCAAATCTGCCCTCTACTCAACCGTACTCATTCGGGAAGTTGGTAGTATGAGCGAGTATGAGCGCCGGGGCCCCGTTTCCGCACTCTCTGCTGCGCGGCGCACGGTGCCTCCGGGGGCCCCCGCGCCCCCCCAGAGTCACAGCGTGTACAGGACAGAGCGCGCACAGCGGGTAAAATCTAAAAAAGATGTTTGTTCTCGAGATGCGATCCGGTCTGCGGTCAGACTGGGCGCGAAATCTGAGGTCGCCCGGAACAGGCGAGGCAGAGAAAAACACTCGCTCGCGTTGGAACGACGAGACACCCCTCGAATTCGCGCGGGTCCGCCCACCCGACCCGCACGTGTGCCTCTCCGCCTAGTACCGGCTACCGCCAGACTCTCCGTGTCCCCCGCTCACTACTCCGCGGGGTCCGGCCTCTTCTTCTTCCGCTTCTTGGCTCCCGCCGCCGCCGCGCCGCTCGGATCGCCACGCCGCTCCTTGGCCTTCTTGCGCGGCTTCTCGGCGCCAGCGAGGGCCTTGGTCTGGCGCGGCCTCTCACCGCCCACGCCCGCCCGCGACTGCTCGCGTGCGAGAGAATCGCGCGCCGCCGCCTCCTCCTCCTCCTCCGCCACCTCCTCCTCCTCCACGCTCCTCCTCCGCCGCCTCTTCTCCTCTTTTGCCTTCCCCTTTTCCGCTTGTCCCGTCTTTCCCCGCTTGGGTTCTCCGTGGTGGGCGCCTTGTCCTTTGCTGCTTGGGCTTGCGTTTTTTTCTTGTTCCGGCCCGGGTG